>NW_027270926.1:3012500-3102500 GCF_040938485.1 Diadema antillarum | reverse complement strand
GGTCAAACAAAGTGACCGGTGTACTGCGATATCTTCTCTCAATGCAGCAGAGTACACAACTCCACTTTTAGTCTCCTTACATTGCTAACGGTACCTTTTAGAGCACTGCGAGAATGGCCCCTCGTAAACCATGGCCGTAGCGCAGCTAACGGTAAGTGTGCATACAGCGGGTCCTTAATTTCTGTTTAATTAACGACAATCAGTCCTAGGCCTGATAGAGGGGGTACACAGAGTCGTGAAAGCTAAGATTAAGCAACTCGTGTTATGGCCGTCATGAAGCTATAAAAAATGCGAAACACGCTCAATGTTTTGACGAATCACGTCGTTGAATGTATAGTGCCAATCACGAGCCTTTGAAACATTCGGCGTTCGAGTGCGAAGTGGTCTCCCTCGATGGAACATAATCTCCATCCGTCACTCCGAGGAAAGAGCAGTGGTTTACCTTTTAGTCGCGAGAGATGCTGAAACCAATCTCGTTAGTTAGACACGATGCACTGATTCTGGAGTTGGACTTTGCATCCAGCGACAAGCAGCTGTACCTTTTCACTCTGCCATTGCAATTTAAAAGAACAAATCGGAGGAAAAGAAGCTTTCTTGATCATTATTATCGTTCATGCTATAGTTTTGTGTTTCGAAGCCAACGCAATGAAAGATGCCATCCAGGAGACTTCGGGTAAAATACATACCAGTGAGTATCATATCGGCTTCTATTCTTCCTATAATCTTGACGATTTACTCTTATTTTGCTCTCACCCTTGTCACTCTTTGCGTTCTTGCTTTCACTTCTTAATTTCAATATACTTGAAAGGTGCAACGAGCTGATGTTCACTTAATCGGCATATTTTGTTTATACTACGCCTCTGTTTTTGTTTTGTTTTGTTTTGTTTTTTCACATTTCGTGTGTTCGTCTGAAAGTTTGGAAGGATCTGCAATTATTCCAAAAGCATTTCGAAATTAATTGCCTGAAGTATAAAGCGACTGGCAACACCTGCAGTTGACCTGTCGAAGATATTGCTAATGAAGGAAATGGTTATTCCAATGTAGAGCCCAATGTATCGCAACAAAGTGCAACACACTTATACGAATTTCATATTCTATTTGTTCTATTCCATTCTCTTCTAGACTTTATCAAAATAACATTAAGACGTGTAAGCAGCAGAGGATTTTATCATGGTATCACATCGTCTAAATAAAAAAATAGTCATATTATGAGCCTATTGAGGTGCATTTTTAGGAGAATCTCTTTTTTGGGGGGATGTATTATGATCTTATGATCTTAAATCAGAGATGAATCAAAATCGGGACAGACTTGTTTCCATACTATTTCCATACATTCGTCACACAGTAACAACAACAGAAACGTCAGCAAAAAATAGATAAAGAAGGATATCTGCAGTAGATGAAAATAATGTACAGTGATCATAGAGTAAGTGCGTATATCCAGCACTTCGGATCACCGAAAGACACCCAAATGCATATGAAGAGATAAGAGAATGTTCAAAGGAACATTTCCAATGTGACGCCACCTCAGGAGACACGTTTCTGATCGTAATCGTCTCCCCATTTCCATTCTTCTTCTTCTTCTTCTTCTTCTTCTTCTTCTTCTTCTTCTTCTTCTTCTTCTTCTTCTTCTTCTTCTTCTTCTTTTTTTTTTCATTCCAGATCCTTATAGCAATCACTGTGGTGGTACTGATGTATGGTTTGGCTGTAATATTGATGGTCATGTTGCTCCTTGTCAGTCTTTTAAACAAAAGAAATAGGCTGAAGACTAGAAAGCTACAGGCCTATATGGCTCTCGATTAGTTTTGACTCGTTACAGCATTTGATCATCAATTAATTCAAGTATACGTCTTGAAGGGACTTGCACACTTTGATTGGCATCCAGCGATCATTACATTTTTGATACAGACTAGACACGTTTACATTTCTATCCTATGATACATGTTTTCGCGGAATCAAGAAGAGATACGAAGCATAAATAGTGTATATCTGTTCATATCACCTCTTTATATTCCTCTGAACACACCCCTGCCTTCCCTACCCCATTCCCTATCCTTTCCCTCTCTCCTTATCCTCAAAGTGTTTTGTGTACCTTATGCTACAGTAGCAAGGAAACTTCCTGTAAATTGACTCGAATAATCTTGAAGACGTCATGCATGGATGTGTGGGCGTTAGTGTGCAGTTTACCCAGTCGACGATAAGTAACACACCCTGAGATGAAATATGCTCTTTCGACCATTATTTACACGTTACCATGGAGAAAACACTCAAATATCATACTTAGAGACCGCATCATATATTTTGGTTCAACCATGCCAACAGAGGCTACACAAAATGGACCAAAGTCAACGGACCAGCATCGACTTTGTACGCACTGGCAGTGGTCATTATGACCATAAATTACTTGTTGATCAAAGAGTGGACTATTTGAATACCCAATGTCATTGTTTGTATACGTATCCTCCTTTCAGGGAATAAAGTGTTATAAATAAGTTGGGCATTAATCCACTGGAATCTACACGCTGTTAGACAGTTCAATCGGTGAAAACACTATAGATAAACTGCAAAACGGTTTGGAGTGTGTGAAGTTTCCCGTTAATATAAGTATGTTGTACGTACTGGTTCAAAGAGACTGCACGACACCTTGACTTGTTGTTTGCTAATCTTTCATACAGACTTTCCTATTTGATTTATGATTTGAAAAAGCGCACATTTGGAAATGACAAAACCCAGGATTTTAAGGAGAAATCGGGTTGGCAAAGAAAAAAAACTGGTTCGAATATACTTCTTGAAAAAAACAAAAACACGCGTAAGAAAAATAATCGATAGTTTGAATAAACACAAGTTATCATGGCATGCTTTAAGGCTGTCTTATAGGTGAGAACTCTTACCAGGGATGTGGTCGGTCTGATAATTTCTTGGTTGAGTAATATTGTACAACATATAGGGTTCTGTCATATTTACTTATTGCCCTTTTATTATTACTTTTAGCGCTACGAACATGCAAGGACTTTGATTGCTATGACATATACCAGACGAACACTTGAGGATGAAACAAGGGGCTTAAAGGTTGTGGGTGCTGTTCATCTCACTGTCCCCTTTCCCCTTGTGTTAGTTTTCTCTGGATGTCACCTGTCGTGTTCACACTGGATGCAGCACTCGCAGCTGTTAACGCGACAGAAACTATTGATGCGTGGACTTCGTTACCATGGCAATAATCGAAGAATGCGAATCAAGTCTACTTAACATATAGCAACACCAACCGTCACATGAACAGATTCAGTGATACATCGGCGTCACAATTATTGCTACCGAGATGATAAGCAGCTTTGCGAAACACACTTTGTCAAACAAAACGCTAAATACATGAACCGTGGTCAGGTTTAGAATTCGCCTTCAGTCGTTGTACATAAATCGATATCGTCGATATGAATGAACAAAGCCACGACCTCCTGATTTCTAGATTTCCATAGATAAGAATATGCTTGTATGCCGATGATATGTGTCATGGCTATATACTCCAAACGTGCAAAACACTGAATAATCGGTGCTTATTTCGGTCGATGAAGGGCATTCTGTTAATCAAGTTGTAACTATACATACAACTCGACGCAAGAATCGTGAATTTGAAGAAATAATATGCAGTACCGGCTGCTACATGAGATTAGAACCATCACTGGCAATCGGGAGGAAGTTCGGTAGTCAAGTGGATATTACGCCTGTCAGGCGATCAGGAGGTTGTGGGTTCGAATCCTTACCGAGTATGCATGCCCATGTTTGTTATCTATCATGGCTATCCATTACGTCATACACTGAATAAGCGGTGCTTATTTGCTCCGATATAGGCAATTATATTTGTCAATCAGTTGCAGTAAATTGATGTCATCCAGTTTTCATGACTGCAATACATATAACAGAAAGAGATGTACTTTGGTTTCTAATACTCCACACTCTATAGAGGTAAGGAAAAAAACTAATAACCAGTATTCACTAGTTTACTTGACGTACTTTCAGGGTGTCCAAAAATTCAAAATAAAAGTGTTGAGGATAAGGAATTGATGTTTCGTGAGAATTACGATAACCAATGCGCTTGAACCCAATAGCTACAGTCAATCAAAAATGAAACAACCACTTTATTGTGTTTAGACTGGAGTCCGGCAACCATTTTCCGTTATGATTCTGGTTATGCTAATCATTTCCCGATTATCTATGATAGGCCTGTACCAGATTAGTGGGTACAGTTTTAGATTCAAATCATTCCCTTTATTTGTAAAAGGAATCAGCACAATATACTTTGGGGGGCAAATGTTGTCAAAGATAACGTCATGTTCTGTCTTTGCGGACCCTTAAGTTGATCATGATTTTTCACATTGTTTTCACAACCTGAAAGATAGCCAGAAATCGAACAAACATGTTTTTACATCTATTTTATATCTTTATTCAGTTTTATCATCATAATCATCATAGATGGCCTTATCTGAAGCCAAGGTCATGTCGAATATACACCAACATAAATACCACATGGTAAAAAAAAAGAATATCACGCAAAAACATAGTGTAACATAACATAGGATAACATATAACATAACATAACATAACATAACATAACATAACATAACATAACATAACATAACATAACATAACATAACATAACATAACATAAAATAACATAACATATCATAACATTACATAGTATAATGTGACAAAACACAAAGGCATACAACGCTTTCTTATAACACAGAACATTATCAGTGTATCGAGTTCGAAGATTGCTGTCCAATCTTAAAGATTTTAGTTCTTAGTACACGAAAATAACTGAACTTACAGAAAGCTTGCTGAAAGGAAGGCATGCATCACTGAAACTGCCCCCCCCCCCACCTCCCCCACCACCCACGCGTTGTTGTCATCTACTTATACCGCCTAAACCTCGGTGATTATGCTTTCATATATGATATCAAGTGTGTTCTGACCTACTTAATATACCGGTCATGAAAATATTATTACATGTACCACAAAGCTGGAATATTGTGCCCTCCTTTCTGATTGTCAAATATTTTCTCGCCGTTGGCTATCATTGATTAAACATACTGGAAATTCGCAATTGCTGTGGTGTAAAAGAAAAATGAGTAAAACCTCTTAATTATTACAGGCAAACAATGTGCATGTAGGTCGAGGGAACGGAAGTTCCCTCAGTGGCCATGCACCTGTCGCGCCTCACAATGACGTCATTATTTCACAGCTTGGCAAAGTTTGCTTCCTCTTTTTCCCTCTGTCCTCTCTCCCCTTCCCTCTCTCCACCTTCTCTATCTCTATCTCTCTCTCCATCTATCTATCCATCCATCTATCCATCTATCTTTTTTATTTATTCATTCATTCATTTATTTATCTATCTATCTAAGTATCTATATATCTATTTATCTTTTTTATCTATTTATTTATCTATCTATATATCTGTCTATGTATCTATCTATCTATTTATCTATCTATGTATTTATTTATTTATCTATCTATCTATCTATCAATTTATCTATCCATCTATCCATATATCTATCTATCTACCTATCTATCTATCTATCTATCTATCTATCAATTTATCTATCTATCTATCTATCTACCTATCTATCTACCTATCTACCTATCTATCTATCTATCTATCTATTAGTCTGTTTTTCTCTTCATTCTTATGATTTCTTCCTCTGGATTCTTTTATCGCGTTCATTTTCCAATTCTCCAATCATTCATTCTCCAATCATGTCTGTCTATGTAATCTGTGTTCCTCTCTCAGAGTCCCATCTTTCCACTTCCTTTGCTTAGCTACAAATCGCGTTCGTCTATAACAGTCTGTATATCATCTCTCCCTCCTCCTTTTTTTTTCTCTCTCCCTTCCCTTCTTCATCGTCATCAAAACTAATAAGTTTTATCCTTGGGCTTCAAAGAAACATCCGAGGGCTGTCTTTATACCGTATAATTTTTAGACATCTTGATGTGAATAAGCACAAATGCTCAACACATCCATGTATGAAGCCTGTTGAATAACAAGCGGCAAGGGCAAGGTGATCTCCATGCATGTTTTATGAGAGATACATGCAGGGACGATGGTATAGCCGTGCAGAGAGGCTACTTCCTACAATTGTACTTCCTTTCAAAGATCAGCCGTATTATGTCGGGACGATTGTTCATGGATGGTGTCGGTGTAACGCGTCCTCCTGAACTTATAACGCCTATGTCACCATGCTTCTTTATTCATATCAAGAGATTATATAATGTGTGACGTAAGCATTGTCATAATTGCATCGTTGTCGTAAAGGCAATCACCTCCCCTTTGATAAGATTGACAATGATGTTGATGTTGCATCTACAATATCATTGACCTGTCCTGATATACCATGCAATCTCGGTGAATTCGATATCTCTTTACTGGTTGGCGCCCCCCCCCCCCCCCGAAAGAAATTTGCTAGCAGATGGCAAAAGATAGTCGAGTTTTTATTTGATTTGCATCCTTGTGTCTTCCTTACATTGTCTTTTTACTACACTGTTGCTTCAACAAAAAGACCCATCTGCAGCCAAACCATAATTTTATCTCATTCTACATCTAAAACTTTCACAACATAACCTTACTTTAAGACTCTTATCTGCGAAACAAAGTTTATGACTAGCAGAGCAACAGAGGAACAAAGATAAAATATCTGTCGTCTGGCCTCTATTTTCAAGAGACCGTGTTGATGGGGCAAAATATTTTATAGGTGTATAGAAACCAGCAATGGGCTGATGTCCTGAGGGATATCATCTATACACATTAAACTTTTGTCAGCGCTCCCCCATGTTCGTCATTAATCGTTCCTGAGGGTGTGGATCCTGATAAGTGTTGCTAATCAATATTCTATGCAAAACCAGGTCCTGTAATCTGTACCAATGTAAGAGCATGAGATGACCTTCTCCTCATATCTATGGAGCAAAAATCGCGTCTCCTCTCCTGGATTAATATAATGTCTGTGCCTATTCACTCTTTAAGGTCACGATGTACATTCATGGTGCGGGCAAAGATGAACGACTATTAGAGCGAACGCGGTTTGGCGAGCAACAATGGCAATAGAACATGACTGTAGAATGGCGACTGTATAGAACTTCTTGAGGCGGTGTATCAAGAGGATTACGAAAAACCTAAGAGGACCCTTGGAGCTGTAAGACTCCGTTTCGCGTAACGTCAAGGGGGAAATTCTTTTCCCAGCTGCATTCCAAATACCCTTCTGTGCTTCTTTTCAATTTCAAATGAGAGAAAATAAGGTCTGATGCAGCAAAACTCTCGTATCTGACCATAACAAACACAGAGCCAAGTGACTTCCACAAGAATTATAAAAGTACATAAAGAAACATCATTTATAACTGTAAGACTAGAAGTAATAGAGTCGACTTTTTCTCTATTACATCTTGCGAATATAAGAAGAATATACTGTATGTATATAGAATATTCGCATCTGAGGGTTGTATATATTCACGATGCTGATGGGCCATACGTAGTAACCGACATTTTGTCAGACACATTCCTCGAGTGCTAGTGAAGTAGTGTTGTGTAAGCCCTCTAAGTTTTCGTCTTCTTTTCGAAAGAAAGATACACAATGTTGTACAATTCTGCCACTAATGATAGCGAGCAATGTAGGAATATGATATCGCAGATATATCACAGATAACTAGAGAATGCTCCAACATCAACACTTGGTATCCTCTTGCTATTATTTCGTCTCAGGATAATGGTAAACGTGGGATCTTTCTCTCTCAAAATATTCACTAATCGCCAGTTAATTTAGCATTGGAAGACCATGAAACCAGAAGTAAAACAGTGGGTGAAAGAAGAAGTAAAACAGTTGGATGAAAGTTATTCTGTGACGATGGGAAAGACGTGAGAGGGATATCGGAGCATGATATGCCGATATCACGGTTGAAGATATAAATCTATCCGATTCATGTTGCTTTAACAATGGCACTATCTTGGCTGTGAAATAATGGAAAGAGCAATTCATTTATTGCGATCATACTGTTTAGTGAGTGATAGAAAATATGTTTTTTCACAATAAACATACATTTTGATGACTTTGTTGACAATGATTGCGATACTAGTAGTTGATATATCGGGTAATTAAATTCATGGCGTCAGACGACATTTTCACAGTCCTGGATAGAAAAATCACCTTGTGTTCGATCAACCGATAGATTGGGTGCATCGGTGTGGTATTGTTTATAGGGTGGTGATCTAACTCCTCCGTAAGTCCTCTCATGCAGTCCTACCGCTGTGGATTAATATTCAGATCAGAGCGCGCAGACTCACTGCAACAGCTCGTTGCTACCACGGCTTGGCATTGTTATAGGAGCTTTCGTGTAATAACTAAATAGGCCTACTAATCGACGGGTCTTCTCGCTGTGAAGGAGGACTCACTGATAGGAATGACCCATCGGAACTGCTGTTTGTTGATTTTGCACTTGACGTCAGTTTATCGCCAGGCCGTAGAGATTCCAACGGTTTCCGAATGATAAGATGTCGGTGTAAGGTGCACGTCGTACAAGAAGTGGTCTAACCTAAGGTAAGCTGCTCAAACTGGCGCCTGAGGCAAAGTGGGCGTACATCATGACTTGTCTTGCCCAGCACTTACTATGGAGAGTTTACTAAGTTTCGAGCTTACTCTTTGCCCACAGCTGACAGGGAATTATTCAAGGTACTCCGTATTCCTTTGCCAGGTTTGCTGTCGGAAATAAGTGTTAAATGTTGAAAGATCACTTCGTTACTCACTGGACGTAACGTGCCACTGAGACTAAGGGAAACTTTTAGATGTGTGCTACTACGTAAGTATAGAACAGAGAAGGCCTGGACCGCATATCATCGTGATTATGGTTCTGTAATTTGACTTGATTATATGATTGTCTTTTCATTATTTCGGCAATGGATCAAGTCTAGGGCCTGTGGGTTATTCCCGCACTGTGCGTTGAGCGTCTGGCATAATAAGAGGCGAGATTCATGTTTTTATCTATCTTTCTATTCCCCAGTGTACGATAATCTGCAGTTACAAAGTAGTATAGCTTATATTATTACAAACTAAATAAATCTTAAAATTCCCTAAGTTGCTTCCTTACCGAGAACAGGAATCTGCCCCAACTTTCGCATCTGCTACAATGAAAGAGGAAAAATAAAAAAGTCTTTATCATGTGTTATATAGATATTTTCTTTAAAATGACGGTGCATTTATGTGATCAGATTAACTCAAACGTAACAATTATGGTCGCTCGTGGAAGTGTCGCAACTTTAATGCATTGGATTGAATCGCAAATGGACTTCCGATCATTTACGTAAACGATCCCAACAGGTGTCATTGGATTGTACCCTTCCGCATTAATAGTTGATGAACATGAACCTTGGTTGTTTATAAATCATACGGTTGTTATTGAAACATGAATTCTTAATTAAAGACGTCACCAGGGCGTATAAGGCAGGGAAATGGGATGTTCCCAGAATATTGCTCAGGATGATAAGACCAATCCGAAATAAGAATACATAGGTAGATTCAGCGCGAACGCCGAACCCGGTATACGTGTATTGGAAATCTGGGATTGAACCCTGATGGAAATAATTTCCAGTGTGTTTTTACGTTTCTTTCATCAGTAACACTTAGGTTACGCCACGATTTTCTTTCTTGTGTGTCATTGCATGTTTTTTTAGAATCACTGTTAATGATTCATCTTTTCCTCTTTGCAATTTCCACGATAAGTTTAATTTGAACCGTATAAAGATGTTTTATGCTTTCAATATTTATATTGTGCATTTGACCCCATTTGAAATCCATTGTGCTACAAGCACACTAATTGCTAAAATGGCTTATAACCCATGAACGGACATCAATGAATAAATCAATATATATTTTCCTGCCGTATAGCCCAACCACACTGTGCCCTATGTTTCATTTTGTAGCTCAAAATTGGGACCGAAGCCGCACCCCAACACTTCCGTTGCCTTAGTGAATCTGCTCTTTGCTAATATCATTCTACCCCCTTGTTCTATGCACTCGTTAATGACATCCATAGGCTGTATGATAAACATTTCATTGTTTGACATAAATAGTATTTTCTTTTTACGACCAGTCCTTAACAGTCTGACGGTATAAATCATAGTGCATTATATGACGTGATAATGCGACATTTATGACACCATACTCCATTGATGGCGCAGAATGATTAAGGTATAGTAAAGCATTGCATGGTTGTCGTGTTTCAGCAGCCACCTGAAAATCCTCCATTGGTGGTTGATGGTTTCCCACTTTCAGCTCTCTAGATTGTTTAACCCTTTACTTCCGAAAACCGGTGTGCCATACATGAATTCAGTGGGGTACCAAAATCTTTTGGAGGTATAAATATTTACAAAATTTATCTCTTTCCAGGAACGCAAAGTACTATTTGTGCCATTATTAGAGTAGATACTTTAATAGGTAGGTGGTATCTGCATTCTCAGGCATGCTTTTCTTCCTTCAAAACATCCCGAAAGCTGAGTTTGATATACTTTCTGCGAAATGGGGTTCATAATCATAATGATTTATATTCATCACTGTAATAATGATGCTTACAACAATGGGAATGATGAAAATGATAATGTGGAGAAAGCAAAATGGTTGAATATGAGGAGCTCCAGTAGAAGAAAACGAAAAAGAGACCAAAATTACAGAGGAGGAGGAAAGAGCAAAGGAGAAGAATTCTTTCGTTGATTATAATTTAGAGTTGTATAAGAAGGGACAGGGTATTTCTTTACCGGTGTCTTTGCGCTTATATACAATTCATCTATTTTCTTATTGAGTATCTAAAAGCGTATTAAATTCACCTGCGGTGTGTCCCTATTTCGGTGGTCTGTTGTCACGCTTGGAAAGTTATCATCACTGGTATTTTACCACTGTTGAATTGTGATAGTTTTTGTATCTTTTTGTGTTTTGCAAGTAGTTTCAATTCAGTTCATTTCGATTATACTTTACTTCCATCCAACTAAAAAGGTAATTTATGTAATACAAAACATACATTTTCCAAATCATTATAATTATTTTGACAAGTTGTATGAAATACGTTTGATACAACTCGTTTGATACAACTTGAGTCATTAAGTATATTACAAAAATAATGGTCTTTTCATAATTTCTTTTGGACAGTACAATGACAATGATTATTTAGATAATAACAGTTTTAATGTTTCTTTTTTCACTTGAATACTCTCAAGACTCGAATCCCATACATATTTCAATCATAACGTTCAATGACGGTGCTAAAAATGTTACTTGATAATGAGTGATAATGCCTGACCAACATCATACGATGTTGTAAATGGCATAACAGTTTCTTTAGGCATGTTACGTGACTTAAAATTCCAAGAAGGACTAATATTTTTTCCTCCCTGTCTGTACATTGTATTTCCTCGCAGCAACATGACTCGGAGATGGCAGCCTGCTACTTTCTGACCAATCCAAGGGACTCTTCTATAAACATCACAGGATTCCCCATGGGCGGACCTTATCAGACATCTCAACCAACCAGAGGCTCCAACAGAATCTCTTCGGCGAGTACGCTGCCGGCTTCCAGTCAGCAGCTTCCGGGGGACCGACACGTCCCGGTGCTGACGGTGAAGCGTCGTACTGGTCCGACGACAATCTCTGCACCTTTTCCCACCCAAGGAGAAGATTTGCAGGATGTTCTTGCTCAAAATGGCGGCCGCGTTGCCAATGGAGGGTCATACCTCGCGTTTGGCAGGCCAGCCCCGCCGGTGGACTGTTTCCAGTCGAGGACGCCAATCGCACAAAGGGTACGAAATTGCAGTAGAGCGATGAGGTCCGGATCGTACCAACGACCGCTTACGGACGTACGGACTGGCTTCATGAGAACGATGTCTAAACCGACCCCAGGGGAACTTGACCTGAAACACCACCAAGAGCAGCAAGCTCTAGACAAACTGAAGGCCGATTTAAGGCGGGAAAAGGCTGCTCTTGAGGATCCCGACAGACTCGACATTAAAGAGATCATCCGATTAGTCGACGAAAAGCATCCTCCGATCTCTAGCAGGGCTCATCGTCCGAGACCACGCGCAGCCAAGCGCCGCGTGGCCCACGCGTCGCTCGTTGCCGAAGAGAGACGTTCTCACCTATCGGAAGACCTTGTGGAAAGAGACTCCAAGACAGCTATCAGTGAGTACAAGCATAGGCTACAGGCCCTCAGCTCGCAGATGCGCTCGAGCAGGGACAGAACAACAACTCGCAGTGCCTGCAATCCCGCATCAAATGGGGTCGACACTCAGTCTCTCAGATTGGCGCCAAATTACAATGATAGACTAATGAGCATTCAACTGCTAAGCATACCTGACGGAAGTGGTAAGACGTCTCCACAAGGGAGCGTGGATGAACATACCTCGAGGAGCTTTCCCCTGCAGTCGAGACTCTCTCCAAGAAATACCTACACATCGCCCTCAGCGAGCGACGAAGCGTCATCTTTGTCATCTCCGCGTAGACCTCGTCAGCCCCTCTATCCAGACCCCATTTACATTCCGAGCGCAAACGACGATTGTGACATCAATATCGGAGGCGGCGACGCGCCATCGCGGGTGCGCTTGAGCATGCGCAGATCAAATAATCAGACCCGCGAGACGTCCCTTCTAAGCGACATGGATCCAATGAACACGTCGAAAGGCACGGTCAGTGCTCCAATTCGAACAGTTACTTTGCGGATGCGCTTTCCAAATCCCACCGTTCCCCCTACCAATACTCCTGTCAGCGAGATCGCCTCCGATGACGAGTTGGATTTCGACGATGATGACAGTCTAGCGACGAACTGGTCTTCACGAAGCTGTTCGCGCATGAGTACGAGCGTTCCTAGCTCGCGTCAGAGTGGATCGAGCACGCCCACTAGTCGAGAATCAAGCAAAAAGACGGAAATTCTGTTGTAATACCGCATGGCGATGTCTGAGAAATGTCACAGTTGCTCTCTACACGATTCTACGCGACAAACTTAATGACGGTAGTGCCTGGAAGTGACGACTGTTATCTGCTTACGGACACGTGGTGCACAAACTGGATTGAAACCTAGAATTATCGACAAATTTTGTTTTATATTTGGTAATGCAGCAGTTCTCTGAGAACTGAAGTTTGGGCATTCTCTTTTCTCCAAGAAAGGCTTAATCTTCTCCAAATTGACAAGACCAAAAACTGATAATATAATTTAATCGAGCATTTATGCTTCCTTTTTCCTCCTTACAAACACCCTTCATAATTATTATGGTCGTAGGGACTATATCCATTTTTTTTCAAGTCATTATCACTCCAGGATGCCTTTTTAGCAAATTTGTGCCTAAAATTTATTCACAGTGCAGTCATGGTATAAATAACATGTAGAGGAATAGGCCTACTGAAGAAAAGTTTCAGTCTAAACATCAACCTAGTAATTGGTACCTGATACTGATTAAACACGAGCAATCGACGTCTAAAATGCTACACACAGCCCATGTAAACCGTTCCCCCGTGTTGCGTTGTGTGTCGTATGTGGAGTAAATGAATTATAGAATAGTGACTGCCGCGGAAAGAAACATACATGATGTTTCATGTCGAAGGTTTAAGATACAATTTATTATGACGCTTTGTATAAGCATTGCTTTGAATGTGGAAGCTCATTCTGGCGATTTGCGCTGAAATTGTTATCGTTTCATCGTTATGCACTCAGTGTATGTCGCTCGTTCGCCTGTAGGAGAAGAAGAGAGCATAACAACATTATTTCACCATCACGTGGATATTTCCCCATCCCATAATAACATGAATATATATATATATATATATATATATATATATATATATATATATATATATATATATATATAGGCGTACCTGAGTTTTGGTGCCTTGTCTGCTACCGGCGGTTTCACGCTGTCGGCGATTTTTTTTTTTCTGTTTCCCTGGACATTTACAACCTATTAAATCTCAGTTCAAGTGAAGGCACGTCACTTTAAGCTAATCGTACTCATAATATGGTCAGGGCTCTGACCAACACTCAGACAATGCGTAAGTTTTTGCGGAGTATTCCATCACTTTTCGATATCGATTAATTTGTTTTTTAAAAAATTTACATTCTTCGACCAAAAGGGAGAACAACATGGATATTACAGTGGTATAATAATCAAGTCATCGCTTTCATATGACTTTCAGAGAACAAAACTGTGTGATTTCTTACAGAGAAGAGATGAATCTGATCTTGTTTTGTAGATTAAGTTAACTCTCTTTTAGAATGCTGGCCTTTGCATTTAAATGCACTGTTCAACCCATAGTCAAATTTGACTGTACGGAATAAAGTAAAAGTACACAAAAACTTGTGTGAACATGACTGTGGCATTTCAAAATTCCGTGACTTTCATACGCGAATTCATACTATTCCATCATTTTATTTATCGGGTTTAAAATGCTATTTATAAAACTTGCCTTGGCCATTGAGTGGCATTGAAGGAAGAGAAAGAGCAAGTTGATTTTTATGTCGCTCAATAGCATTTTGGATAATTGTTTAGAGAGAAGCAAAAAAAAAATAATGAGATTATACGTTGCTTTTTAAGTCGCTGATATGATTTTCGAATATCATGCGTTTATTTCAACAATTTAAACCGTTTAACAACGAAGTTCTTAAAGATCTAGTGAGCTGTGCTCTTGCCTCTGTTATTACCTTTATTGTCTGTCTTCACAGTAACGCATTAAATCGTTTTATTTTTGTAATGAATTGATATTGATTACGTCAAATACGGATATATACATTGTCCTATATTTTACAGGACATAATTATAACAAAAATATAGTTGACTTGCTAGGAAATGTCACTGCGCATAAACTTTTGCATAGTTTTGTCTTCATATTCAAAACTGGTATAATTCGTACATGTTGTATGTCACTATCATGTTATGTATTGATATGATCAAACTGGCTTTGATCTTGTAGCATTATCATCACTTAGTCGGACACAAGTCATTAGATACGAACGATTTTGTATACCATGAAATTGACATTAAAAACAATGCGTTATTTATCAGCTCAAAAAGTTATATTTATAAAGTACTTCCTTCAATCTCCTTACACAGAGCAATGTATAGAAGAATTTCCATTATCGTATTGGTTTACAAGAGAAAGTCCAAACATAATAATAATTGTTGCAATATGAACATTATACGTGAAATGGCACGATGTGTTACGCAGTCTGTCTTTCTTAAGGCTTGCGATCCCTTTAATCACTCACTTACTGCATCTGATAGTCGTATTTGGCATACTCCTATAGTATGATATACTATGCAGTCATAGTATTATCAGAGACTCCAACTCTCCCGTTTTCGACGGGAGATCTCCCGCCGAAAACCCATTTTTGCAAAATCTCCCGTTCTCCCGTTTGAGATTTAATTTCTCCCGCCCTGGCTCAATGTCTCCCGTTGGAAAGGATTTCTTACTTATTTCTATCGTATGTTGAAAAAAAATAAGCCTTAGATAGCACCAGAGAGCATCTATAACCCTAGGAACTTCGCGCTTCGCACACATAAACTTGGAGTCTCCCGTTTGCTAGGGGTTTCAGGCGGGAAATTCTCCAGATCAGAAGGTGTTTGGGGTTGGAGTCTCTGTATTATACTCTGGGAGTATACTTGGTTCAAGCAGACATTTTTTAGGGGAAATGTGCTAGCGTTTCTTGCACCTAATCAACGCTGCGGGCGCCTTCAGCGTCTCTGCAAATGAAAGGATTAATGTTTACCATGGTTATGGGAACTGTAAGAGTTGATGCAGCCAAATTACAAGACATTGTTCCTTAAAGGAATCATATGGTTTTGGTTGGGACCTAACTTCGGGTTTCTAAAATTTCTTGGTGAGATAATGAGGAACCTTTTATGAAATGTGAAAGAGCATGTAATTTTAAGAGGAATTCAACGTTTATTTGATAAAAATTGCTTTTGAAATGGCTGCGATATCCAAAACAGAGCGATCTTTAGTAAACCTTTTATTACAATCGCTGTGTTTTACTTTGTTTTTGGATGTCTCAGTCACTCCATAACCGTTTTTCATCAAACAAACTTTGAATTTCTCTTAGAATGGTATGCTATGTACAATTAGTATTTTCACAAGTGGTTTCTTGGTATCTTGTAAAAAGTTGAAAGCCCAATCCTCATCTCACAATACACGTTACCAATATATCTCGAGCGCTTAGTGTGGAGAAATTGCAATTCATGGTCTCAATGCATTGCTGATGCTGCATATAACATGCCTGTTTTACTGCATTTCCCAACGCTTCTTACTTGATATCCTTTCTTTGTGTGTGAAATGAGAGAGAGGAGTTATCATAAACATTTTTCCCCCTTGAAATAGCCAACCTGTCCAAGAATTATAGAGAACCGTAACACTATCAGGAAACAAAATACATGAACAACCCCCCCCCCCCAAAAAAAAAAGAGAAATGAAAAATCAACAGATAACAAATGGGACTCTCTTTATATTTGAAGATTAGAAGTAAATATATGCGTTTCCAATTAAAAAAAAATAGAGAAAACGAGAACAGCAATGATGACGATGATGATGACGATGATAAGGCTGATGATGCTGCTGATGACAATGTGATGGTAGACAGGAACAGAATCACCACACGCCATTGGAATCCTCATTCCCTATACTAGTATGTACCTTCGACTACGTTCGCTTTCATCTGCATATGGTCGTTATCCTGAAGGGATTAATGAACTTATTTGACATTGTTTAGGCTGTCGAGTTTTCCATTTGCCTGCAACATTGTCGCCAGCATGAAGTTGCGGCAAACGGTAACAGTATATACTTTCTGACAAGAGATGGCGTTATAATGAAACACATCAACTGGTAACGTTGTCTGGTCGCTTCTCCAAGAGACGCAGCGCGTCTTTCAAGTTCTATGTTCACTCAGATCGACTGCCCTCTATAGTCTATATCAAGTACACTTTGAGTGTGTAAATTAGGAAAAAAATTAATATTGGTGGAAAAAACACACGCAGAAATAAGGAAGATGATGATGATAGTGAATGATGATGATGATGATGATGATGACGATGATGACGATGATGACGATGATGACGATGATGATGACGATGATGGTGATGATGATGGTAATGATGATGATGATGATGGCGATGATGATGATGATAATGGTAATGAAGATGATGGTGATGATGATTTAACATCGTAATAATGATGAAAATAAATGACGATGTCGATTTAATTATAGTGATTATGGTGATTGTGAAAATGACTTTGAAGACAGTGATGACAGGGGTAATGACGATGATAGTCACAATGGTGATAATGATGAGAATAATGGGCATGGTGATCGTCACAGCGGAAAGTACAGAACTATAAAACGTACGTCTGAAAAGAAGAGTAGGGGTCTCTTAATAGGATAAAAATTCATGGCGCATACTGCAAACATCAATAATATTCCTCAGAGGTCGAATATCGTCTAAGAAAACGTAATCAAAAGTGAAATCTATAACTTTTTTCATTCGCACTTGAAATTATTTTTACAGAGGTCATAGGACGAATTATATCCCATTGCCAAATAGGTCCAATTTCATGGTTATTCCCAAGAGCCTATGTATTCTTCTTATCTTTATAAGTGGAAAAATGAGCAACGAAAATGGGCTTCCATTGGGATTTTTTATAAGGTGTTAACTGATGATAAAGCATATATTGTGTCATTGATATTTTATATGCATCACTACCTATAAAATGAAGGATTTTTTTTATCTTATCCATCATTCATAAACTGAGTCACATGACCAATGACCAAAGATTGGAGTGACCAATCAAAAATCTCCTTTGTATAATTTTTTTTTTTGTACAAAGACGAATGTTTGGATAGAAGAAGAGTTTGATGGCAAAACAAGTAAACTTGATTCTTGCCAATTTGAGATATTTGCGATTAAACCTGCTTTTAAAGAAGAAGAAGAAAATGACAAGAAAATATGGGATAGCATTAATCGTAACTGTATCATTCATCATCATTGGAATATCTTTCATATATATAAAAGATATTCCAATGATGATGAGTGATACATATATTATGATATTGTATATAGTATGTGATGTGTGCATAAAATTAATTCTACAAAGAGATAGGTCTCCCCTATGTAGACATACAAATATATAAAATACAACGATAATAATTACAGCATACTACAACATTTTCATGGTTATTCGTGTACCACCAGCTTTGAGAACTAGTTTGATAACTTTTATGAATAGTGAGGAAATGAGATGACAGCGGTTCTTTATATAATCTTTCGTCATCATTTAAAAAGTTTCTATCATGGCACCTCATTCCACATTCCACCCCTGCAGGCTCCTTCAATTAATGGTTTTTTCATATATGAAAAAAAAAAGAAGAAAAGATATGGGAAAAGTATGTAAATACAGGTTACTAACGTTAGTAGTCAGGCAGACCGACAGACTACCAAATTGAACAACCAAAAGAAGAGGATAGACAGACAGAATAGAGAAAAGGGGGATAAAATCTCAGTAGCCGATTTGTTTTCACAAGGCATGCGGTGATGCGTGGCTAAAGCCACAGGGTAATCTCAGTGCGAGTACGGTCAATCGCCGAGTTCTCTCTTTTTTCGTAAAACGATGGGAAAGCTCTAATAGCAAGTAGAGCAAGCTGGAGCGAGGTGCATTGAACGTACACAAAGAAAAAGTTTCAGGTCACCACCAGTAGGCTGGCAAGGCTTGGTTCGGCTGACTAAACACTGTTACACAGGGTCTCCGTTCTCTACCTGAAATCGTTCCTAGCTGCTGAACCTGCTGTCGCCATTAAACGGAAGGAATCACGATGTTGCTCTTGAAGATTTGCTGCGGAAGAATGTAACTCAAGCCAAACCGTTTAGGATATATTATTGGGAATTAGTGGCCACTTCAAACTTTCCCCAAGTTATCGGCTGATCGGGTTACTGCTGGGACATGGTTTCGTGTAGCGGGAGTCGGCCCCTGGGCTCAGCGGGCGTTTTCGTTGGGGGCCTGGTGCTCGCGCTCAGCTGCATGTCAATCAGTGTTGGGAGCGCATCAGTAGGACTTGAAGGTATTTGACAATCTAAAATCACGATTGATACAATTTTTGCTTTGTTGTTGTTATTGTATCTATCACCACCTTTGAAATTGAGTGATCGTGGTTACCACAGGACATTTGTAGAAGTTTTACCACATCTTTTCACAGTTTTTTTTTTTTAGTGAAATGGAATGATTCTCCCCAATATGTCCCTATTCTTCCTATCCTACCACTAGCTATCACTGCCCGTTTCATTTCCCTTTTTGACTTGAATGACAAGTCCAAAATAAGCTGGTGCAAGTTTAGATGCTTCTGGCATAAGATTTCGGTTTTCTTATCACAATCTTTCACAGGTAAGTACAAGTGTAGCTTCTAGATCATGAGATGGACTTTTATAATGTTTACAACCTGTATGTCACATTTATGCAAGATCTCAGCCGTTTAGCTTTATACTTTTTATAGCCTACACAGTACAAAGATGACTCCATATTAAACAAGTTCACATTTGCATGTGATTTGAGAGATTAAAACTAATATCAATCTTTAAAATGTATTTCTCTGGAACTTGCAGTGTCGAAGTCACAAGGCAAAATTATTATATTGAAGCAAATTGAAGTATAATGCAAGTCCGCAAAAAATATGTGTTGATTCATACAGAAAAGTTGTTTCTGTGTAGACCTTGTTTAAATAATTAGAGTCTAGACACTGATGACAATTGAATATGTGTTTAATACAGAAGTGATGCCTGAACAGTGAATTTGCAACACTCAACACTGAATTTGTTTTTAATTTTCAGTGGATGGTAAATTAGCTCGAGAACTAGTGATATAGAGCAAAATGGTTAAGTTAAACTTGGTAAGCATCACATGTGTGCAAACAAATGGTGTACAGGATTTTTTTCATCAGATCTTGCACAAATTAGGTGTAGAATACTAGTAGATCTTCTTGATTCAACTTGTTTACATACTAAATTACTATGGAGATGTAATCCCCATTTACTGTATGCATAAACACATTGGGTTGTATAGCACAAATTGCACATTGCATAACACAAATTCAGTGTGCAATGGATCAGTGAATCAACGTTATGTAACTGTTATTGTCAATTTCATTTGGCTGAATAAATAATGATAATGATGACAATAATAACAATAATAATAATAGATAATAATAAATAATAATAAATAATAATACCAGATATGGCACTGGCTTGGATCTTGTTACTTGTAAGCAAACCAGCTGAGAAAAGGGTTTGTGAGAGGAGACTAGTTATCATAGTCACAGTGGACATGAGTCTTTTTATATATGATATTCTTTTCTCATTTTTTTTTTTTTTCAGGAAAGAAGTAGAGTTCTCTGACATCACTCAACTTGGGGTGAAGGCTTGCTAAACAAATTAGCCTTGCACCTTTTCTTTCCTAAAGAAAGTTTTTGTGGCTGTGAACTCTCTGACATCATTAGATGAAACACAAAACCTGGAAATTGGGGAGGGGGAGAGAGAGGGAATCTGTACTGCAAATCCGAACAATGAAAGCCTTTTTTTTTTGTCCATGCCCTGCAGACAAATCCAGCTCTAGAGAAGGTTGAGGCCTTGTCATAACAATTCAGGAATTGATTTTGGGTGAGGATGATGCCAAATCATGTGTAGCGACTCATTATTTTGTGACAAAGCATACAAATTGTATACCAGCAGCCTAAAGAAAAAAAAAAGGAAGTATTTAAGAATCAGCCGTTCTCTTCATGGGATATTTAGAATTTTCACAGGTAGAGGTTGTCTTGGGCAGAGTTTTTGTAGTTGACCAGAAGTAGATTGTTAAATTGTGCTACAATCTATCATTGTTAGATAAGATTCTCCTACTGACAGTGATTTTTTTTGATTGAAATAGTTGCATGTTTAGCTCTCTATCATGCTTTGTTATATCAAGAGTGTAATTACGTGACGGAGAAAAAAAAATGACCTCTTTACATCCTGGAAATGCTTATGACCATGATACTTCATGACTCAATTCTGTTCATGGATTTGTTGGTTTTCCACTTGTGTAGTTGTTGTCCGACTATTTCAAACAGGGGTGTAATACATTAGATTAAAAACAAAATTGTATTGAACTGTATTTTTCTTGTGACATTTATGCCACCATTAGGCATTGTTGGTCTTCAATGTTACTAGTATGAAACTGTGAGTTCCTCAAATGTACCGCAGATTGAACAGTACAGAGTAGTACGTGTATGTGTCACATGATAAAAAAAAAAAGAAAAACAAAACTTGTCTGGCAATGAATAAGCCATCATTTTCCTTCAATTATTGAGTTTTCTTTACCTTTAAATGTGTCATTTATATTACTAAATTCATTATTGTAACATTTTGCATATGATCATGGCATTTTTATGGTCAAATAACTGGAAGATTGATGAGTAATTACTTTACTAGACAATTAGAGGAATTATGTACACCGTATGTAGTTAAATCCTTACATGCATAACTACTTTAAATTTTATCTGGCATTGCACTGGGTACACATTTTTTGCTGAAAATAAACATTCAATCTTGTCATCGTCTGAAAGAGGGCAGAAAAAAACAACAACAAACAAACCAGAGATTATTTCTCATTCAAAATGAACAGACTTCAAATGTAAAAGTTTTGCCACCATTTTAGAATCTTAAGAGGAAGCTCATATTCTTCTAGAGATTTTCTCAAGATGGCATAATTCTAAAATGTCCAAACCAATGGGTAAACTTCTCATCGAAAGACCCATGAAGTGTTGAGGGTAGACCTGAACTCAAATTTGCTTTTGATACTGTTTGGATTTAGTGTCTCTCCCTCTCCCCTCCCCCCCCCCCCCCCCCCCCCCTGCCCATTCCAGAGCCTGTGTGTCAATTTCAGCAAAATCGTGACCTCAAATGATGTAAAGAATCACAAGAATTGTACTTCTGGAATCATACCTACCTCAGTGGACTGTAAAAAAAAAAAAAAAAAAAAATGCAATATCTACTGTCACTGAATTTGTCACAGAGCTATTTACTGTACAAACAAATCAAAATTGAATTCTATTTATATTTCTACAGTAGGGGTGCACATTGCTGCATGGTTGTTTAAACTACAGTTGTAGATGGATTGCTGTGAAAAGCAAATCAATCGTGAATGTGACATTGTTTTCTCTACAGACTTGATGAAAGTCAAATTCTGAATCGTTTTCCTCTTAAAGTTGCATTTTGTATTGAAGAGAATTACAACAGCAGAGAAAAGATGTGGATGTACATTGAAAAAAAAAAGCAGAATGGGAAAAACCCAAGTTTTTGATGTACCACTAACATTTCCAGAATTGGCAGAAAGTTTTGGGTGTTTTGGCAGGAAATGTACATGCGTGAGAACAAAATGGGAATATTTAGTACTGTGAGCATTGACATAATAAGCCTAATATTAAGGTATATATTTCATGTTTATCAAGATACTTTTTTTTAAATCTTTTCATCTGACATAATGTTTGTAACCTAAAGAGTGCCAGTAATCAGCTCTGTGTATACCATGTGCCAAACAAGCATCCCATGAATACTGAAAAAAACCCACTAAGTTTTGTGTGTGTGTGCATGAAACTTTCATTAATTTCGCAAGGAGCCAAGATTCCTGAAGGTAAAATGCACACAGTGCATGGAATGCCAGTGGTGATGCACAAAAGTTTCACGCCACGAAAAAGGCTGACGGCTCCAGTTAGTAAATGTTTCTGGTTTACAGTAGGCCTGTATATACAGATGTACTCCATGGCTTATGTTAAACTGATATCTACCTTTAAGGGTTCATTTGTAAGTGCATGATGAGTAGGATGGGGTTGCAGTCCCGCTGATCTGGACTTAAAACCCCCCACGGAAGTCTGACTGACAGGATGTTTAGGAAGTTGTCTGGATTCTAGACAAGTTTTGTGAGAGGTAGTGTAGGTGTCCTAATCTAAAAGCAAACCAAAACTAAAAAAAAAAAAGAATTAAATGTTTGTTGAAGATTTCAGATGCCACCATTACCACAGAGAGAGTCCCAAGGCTTTGTTTTGTTGTGTTTACTGTCTATTAGTCATCATGGGTTTTTTTCCCCCCTCATGGTGGAAGTTGTACAGTCTACCAAACATACCTGCACACGTGTGACATATTAACATGTCCATGTGATGCAACTTCATGTAAAACCTTCACTTTGCTTTGGAAAAAAAAAGAAGCTACTTTCTGCATGGTTCCTTTGGCATTGAGTATATTAAAAAATCTATCATTTATTGCCCCCCCCCCCCCAAAAAAAAAAAAAATCAGTCAACTAAATGTGACTGCATGTGATATCTACTCTTCCGGCCATGATTCAGTGTTGAGTAAAACTTATGCACCTACACTGTAGGCCCTACACTGTAACAATGCATCGATCAACAGTCACATTGTACCTTTAATGTCATAGTAGTGTACATTAGCGAGGATAATTCACGATGTTTTGATTTTTCTGGCACAATGAAATAGCACTTGACTTGCCTTCTTCAGGGGCAGGAAAAATGTTATTGCCCTTGATGTTGAAAGTGAAAAGTTTGAAAGGGAAATGCATTCTCTTTATAATAAAAGAGTAATTTTTATATTCTCTTGAACTGTTGTACTGTTGTGATATTTATCACATAATCGTTGTAGCATTCCCATTTGGGATTTATGGACTTAGACACATTGAGTATCTCATGTTATCTAAAGTAAAAAATTGTCTTCGACTTCTGATATTTATATAATTTTGCTTTACATATTAACATCACTGGAGCGTAACTAAGATACATTATTTCATATTAAGCAAGCACATCCTTGACAGCATTTCAAAGATGGCACCAAAACAAACTGCATCATTAACACGTTGAGGACGGGCTAATTTTGCTACAACACACATTTCCCATAAACCCCTGCCCAAGTATACAAATGTACTCGGGACTCGTCCTCAAAGGGTTAAAAGAATAGTCCAGCTTGCAAGTTGATAATAGCATTGTTTAAATGCCTTGATTGCCGAATAGTCACGATTCTTTGCTGTCAATGATGGAAAGTTTAAGGACATGCAGTGTATCTATGGTACATGTACATTGTACATATCAGAGCACAGCTTTAAAGGGATCTATAGTTTTGGTTGAGACTTAACTTCAGGTCTTTATCATTTTTTGGTGAGATGTAGTGAGAAACCTCTTATGAAATATGAAAGAGCATTTAATTCCATGAGGATTTCAACGTTTATTTGATAAAAATTGGTTTTGAAATGGCTAAGATATATATCCAAAAAAGAGCGATTCTAATAAAGTGTGGGACCCACACTCTATTACGATCACTTTGTTTTACTTTGTTTTTGGATGTTTCAGTCATTCCAAACCCGATTTCTATCAAATAAACTTTGAATTCCTCTTAAAATGGTATGCTCTGTGCTATGATTGTAAGTGTCTTCGTGGTATCTCGCAAAAAAGTTAAAGCCCAATTTTCATCTCCACCAATATTGTACCATCCCTTTAAAGTTGGTGGCACAGCACATGATGATCTCCTCAAATCATCAACTCTTCACCTTTTTACTCCCTGTCCTCATGAATGATTGCATGAAGCTTATTTCCCTCTGGAGTATAGCAGTCCAAATATGGATCAGGGTCCATGCATGAATTTCCCTCCTTTCTCAATTCCATGGCATTAGCAGATGGTCCACAGATGTGGAAATCATTTTATCCCCCTCCTCCCCCCCCCCCTCCGCGGGGGGGGGGGGGGGGGGGGGGGGGGGGGGGACACTCCTCTGCCATTGGACTGTACTACCTGCACTCAAAAGTAATGTTAAAGTTATGTACAAAAATGCATTGCATCTATCACGGAAGGAATGATCAATTTATATAATAGATCGCATAGACCAATAAATAGAAAGATAGTTAGATATGAATAGATACTGGTAGATAGAGATGGATAAACAGACAGACAGGCAGACAAGAAGATAAATGAATGAATTTACCGGTAATGATAAATGAGTGAATAAGGTATCTGAGGAAAAAAAGAAAACAGTATGGGAATTACAAACTATATTTGTGTTACCTTTTCTGTACATTGATTGTTACCAGTATGTTTGAAAAAGACATTAAGTTTATGATCGTTATGTGTACATTTACCTTATTTGCAAATACCATGAATCCGAACAGTAGATTTCTTGTGCATCAATTTTATCTAGTCATATCTTTGTGAAGTGCAAATGAACCAAATAGTGGTGCTTGGCTGTGGGATGACCAAATCCTTGACCTCCAGGTTAATTTTTTCCAGAAATACATCCATTTCCTGGTATGATTCTGATAAAACGTGCCGTTTTCTGGGATATTTTGGCTCAATGATGACTGGCGGACATGTGCGTGTGTGTGTGCGTGTGCGCCAGGGAAGGGAATCCCTATAAAACACATTGTCTGAAACCTGTACAGGATATGAAGAATTTCCCCCATGTCTAAATGAGTTACTCCCCCTCAATCAAGGGATGAGGTGTTTTCAATGTCAGAAGATTCAGCATCTATCTTTCTCCGAGTCTCTCCCATGCCCTTTTCTCCCATTTAGTTTTTTACTTTTCTTTGAGCATTCACTCCCTCTGTAAAGGGAGTATTTAATAAAAGCCAGAGTAGCTGAGAAACTAGAATTGCGAGTGAGGTCATTTGTTATAAAAGCTGTTGTTATACAAAATGAATGTGTTCTCTTTTAAAATATCTTCAGGTATGGGTAGCAGAAATCTTGTTACAATGTATAGTGCTCATCAGATGATTCAAGATTTATGATTCATGGCTGTAGCGAAAAGGAAATTGAATTTGCTCTATTACTGAGAAGAAAAATGGCAATGGCTCTATAATACTAATCAGTTGGAGAGTTTAAAGTGTATGACATCATCTTGATGTCTAATTTGCATTTTTTGTTGTTTAAGTCTAATTAATGCTCTAAACTAATGTTTATTTTAAACTTATAAATATGTTATAAACTAATGGGCTAATGTTTCCCCTTTGAGTGCTGTCTAGTAGAAATTGTCATCTAGATTGGATACAAACAGGATTATGATATGATGTAGGCCCGACACTTATTTTGTAACTGGCTTAGAACTTGTTCCAGATTTAATAGCTTTTCCAGGTTTTATTATGAACTATATCTGTGTGTTATCCATTTTAGGAAAGTCATCACCATTTCCATCCCAGAATTTCCTCCAGGTTTACTGAGTGGTCACTCAGATAATTTGCAAGGCAACTGCATATTCCTGTTTTGGCACACAAGATATGTCATAATGATCATCAATGAAATGAATGTGCTCTCTGAAAACCAGTGATTTTAGGGAGAGAGAGAAAAAAAACCCCTCAAATTCTATCATTACCTCAGTGAACTTGAGATTTGTGTGGAAACAGAAGAACAAAAATGAAGATAACAAAAATGAAACATTAAATACACCAAAATCAGCTTGTGTGTTAGGCCTGAGAGAGTAACTTATAATGTTACTCTGGAACGGGAGACTGTATTACTTAAAAGAGTAACTGCAGTTACGATGGGTTTCAGAGGTCCATTATTATTATGTACAATATTTGGATGAAGATTTTAGGACAGCCTTTCGAAGTAGAGCAAGTGTGCTGAACTGTTTTAATTGAAGGCTTGTGCAAGGATGTCAGTATTGGCTGGTGGTTTTAAAGGGGCAGTTATAAGTAGGTGGCACTCACAGAGCTGCTGCCTAAACTGTAGACCTACCTATATTTCTTGCAAAGAATGCCGCCCAGTTGGCCGCTCAGTTGGCTGCTCAGTTGGCTCCAATTTTGCCCAATAGAGGACTTCCTGAACCGAAAATGATTTAACAGGTTTTGACGGACAAGCACCCTTCCCCTATGGAGAAGAATTACTGTATTTCTCCACTCGTATAAAAAAAATTCTGCCTCTTGCAGAATGAATGAAGCATGCGAACCATGGCTTGTGAAAAGCTTTATCTAGATCTTAGATATTTTTTAATTTTGATGTTGTTGACGTTACACAATTATCAAATCTGTTAAAATGAACCTTTTATCCATGAACTGGAAGAAATGATGAACTGGAAAAAAAAAATAGCATAAAACTTTTTTTGTGGTTATGTTGCACAGAGCGCTGTATATTAAGGTGAAGTCAGGTGGATTCCAACTTATAAAAGAGAAATTTCTCAGTTTGGTATGGATGCATTGTCCTGAGTCAGGACATCACAGTGTCCTCTGAATGTCTATCTTCATGCCCAACAATGCCATAATGGACATTACAAGCAAACATTCAATTTCAACCTACTGCATACCTGGCAGTGGTCTTTAAAACCAGTGAAAACAAGGGTACACTGTAATTTTAGAGAGGCGTTTTATAGGTTGGCATGTATCATCTCTTCTGCTGATCCTAAAATACTGGATCTCTTCCCCTGTCCTTTCATTCTAATTTCATATCCTGTCTCTCTGACATTTTGGACTTGGGAATCAGTGACCCCCCCCCCCCCCCAACAACAAAAAAAAGAGTTCAAATATGGCTCAAAGACACACAGTTCATGACAGAGGAGTATGATGCCCTTCATTTTTTAATGAAATCAATTTTTTAATGAAATCAATGACAACAGTGCATCACTTCAGTCCTTATTGCAATCAAATGCCTCTCAGCCTCAATATCTCAAAATACATGTTAACATTGCATTGGTCTAGTTGAGGTCACTCTTGCAAAACTTTTCGAATTTACGGTCACTGGTTTGCATGAGCAATGAAGAAAACACGCACTGTTGGACAGCTCTACTGATTGATATAAAACAATACACATATGTACATCCCGATGTGTGAGCATGCATTGTAGATGCCCCACAAACAGGCTGGTCACTTGATAATCTAAATAGAAGCTTTTAAAAGCTGCAAGTGTTCAGACTGCACAAACTTTTGAGAAGATTTGCAGAGTAACTTACATTGTAACGTATGGGAAATTTTCCAAGTTTGAGTTGGAAGTTTCGTGAGATGTTTTCAGAAAGTTTGCGGTCACACTTGCGAAACTTAGAGAACATGAACTCTACAAAAAAGGTTCTCTAACTTTGCAAAACTTCGCAAAGTCTTGCCAGTCTTACCGCAGCTACTGTGTAGAAGCGGATAGCCAAAGTCAACGAGAAAGTTAACCTAATGAGGATCTTGACGGACTGATTTTGCTACAGCATGTAGGCCTATATCCCATAGACACTTGCCTGAATATACTCGGGAGTCCTCAATGGGTTAACATGTTGCATATTGAAACACATTGACCTCTGCTGCAGGGCCTTGAAGGAAGGTGTGTCCTTTTCACCTTTTGGACATTTGCAGGTGTCACCTAGCTGTGTCAGGTGTAATAGTGAGATTCCAATCTTCAAAAGAAAACAAAATTCCCAAGCAGGATGTGTGCTGTAATGTACAAGTGCCTCATTTAGATCCAAGTGAACTTTTGTGTAAATACGATCTGTATCTAAAGGAAACTATAGGTAGAGACAATGTGCTCAACCTCCAGGAAGCGGAACGGAAGGAAGAAGGAGAGAGCCGATTTCTGGTGGAAGAGATGTAACAACATTAGTTGCATGCCACCTGTTGCACATGTATCAATTGATTCTGTTCTAGGTACACAAACGCTGTGACTGAAGGACATATAATACACATTCTCTTCTGCCAGTGATATACATCTGTAGGCATTACAGTTGAAGGCACATTTTGATATCTGCCATAAAAATGTGATCCCATGAGAAAATGTTCCAAAATGTTAACTGCTGGTGGAAGAACACAAGAAATGGCCCACCCTCGTGTGATCCTTTTCATCCAATATCTGACTCATATCGACTACGTCGTAACCTATAATAAAATGATCTAAAGGAGTTGTATGTGAATGCAAACGTTGCAAAAGTGTCATCATATGATGCACCTGTTTAATACGGAACCAGTTAGCATTTGTCAGTTGTATGTGCATGGCAGATTTCTGCTCAATGTAGCCAAATTTTAAGATATTTTATATATCTATCCATATAATCTCTGCTTTTATTCAACATAGTGTAAATTGATATCTAGCATAAGATGGAACAACTAGTGACCAAAGTTGATTGATATTTTTTTGTAGAAGATGCTGTATCGTGGTGCTCTGAGTATTACAGACAGCAGATGGGAGCAAAAGTTTATGAAGACAGAGATTAGAGTTCAAGAAATTAGACATTTCATCTTTAGATTACTGAAAGAGTATTGAAAACATTCACACCAAAGGAATCTGTGGTATTTGATTATCTCTGCATTTTTTTTTTGTGTTATCTTAATGACTTCAATAAAGTTTAGCAAATGCTCTTTTGATGTCATAACCATAATTCCTAAAAAGAGGAAAATATAGGAGAGCATGGGAACAAGATGTTTTCATCTCAAACTTATATGCAGTATTTGCGAGGTGGTATGAACATGTGCCGGAGGGATTTCCATCTCGGGATATTGTTCACTCCAAAAGTGTACTCCTTTTCGCTCATACCCACATGGTAGGCATCGACTTGCTCGAAGTGTTCAAGAGTGGCAACCACACCCAGGGTGTGACCCTGGCAGAGGGTCCCTCCGGCCGGTCCTCCATCTGGCGGGTGCGTGCGCGGACAGACCTCATCACCTTACCCCCTCACCAACTCACGCCCCTGCACAGCCAGCTCCGCATCAGCCATGCACTCAGCATCTACATATTGGCCCGACAGGCGGGCGATGGCGCCGGGATGCTGTTCGCCATTAGTCCTCCGAGGGGCGGAGTCCCGCTCCTGGCGCTCAGTTCCAGCACGCGGACTGGGGAGCTGCGCATCAAGTACCGAGTGCGTGACTCCAACCGCATCCACCAGACGGTGCTGCCGACACCCCTGATCGACACCCAGCGATTTGCGCACTTTCTCATCGTCATCGACGGCGACCAGCTCATCTTCTACACAGAGTGCACGTCCTCTGTGGCTTTGACCCTAGAGGGAGTTGTGGATTTCGATGGTGTGGAAGACACAGAGGTTTACATCTTACAAGGACCAGATGGAAGGAATAAATTTAATGTGAGTTGTCTGCAAGTTGTCTATAAAAAAAATCATGGCACTTTTGAACCATGCCTATAAAACATGTTGCTAATCAGGTGTTTTGTGCATGCATGATGCAGAAAGTGATTTCAAGTTCAAACTATGCTCCACCTCAATTGTGTTGGCATGGTCAAACCATTCAGATTATCAATTGTTGCTTGCCCGGCAGAAGGGCCCTAAGACTTACAGGCTCACAAAATCACACAAGAGTTTTCAAAGCTCTGTCAGATTGAATCACAAACAAAAATTTGATTTTTTTTTTTTTTTTTTTTGGGGGGGGGGCTGAAATTTCATGATTACTCCCTTCTGCTGAGCAGGCGACAAAATGTGCATCGGAGTTGCTCAGAACCCAACTGAAAATGTATCCTCAGACCACAACGAACCAAACTTGATTTGAGAAACATTTAGAAGTGCATGTTAAAATTTTCTGTAAGACTTATATGACTCTGAGCATACTCTAAAATGTGTTTCTTTCTAATTCCTGAATAATGGCCATGTGCAACTGCTTTTTAACTCCATAAACCATACTCATTACCTCAGCCAGTAGTCACTGGAGAAGCAGAACTTTGTAGGTCAGAATGTTTGCTATTCTGGGGTCCATGATTCACAAAGCTTCCATTCACCTTTGATGAGTCACTCTGTTGTAAAGGCTTACCTTGGCTTATTCTTTAGAAGTCCCTGAGACTTTGATGGGGTTTGCTTACAATGTTCCTCGTTTGTGGGGCTAATGAAAATGTCATTGGAATCTACAAATTACTGAAGTATTGGCCTGTGAAATTGTGGACTATCCAGTGGATAATACCTATTATTCTGTCAGTTTGGCATTGACTAAAAAAAGACGCACAACAGTGCAGGAAATTCATGCTCCCCAGCAAAATTTTCTTCAGTTCATTTTATGAAGTCTGTTTAACCCGAGTCATTTCTGTGTTGAAGAAAATTGAGGAAAATCAGACATGCATTTATTTTGGAATGATTAGGTCTGCCTTTGTCATTTGTTTGAGTGTCCACAGGCCATTTCACCAGAAGATAGACCTCCAAAGTGCTGTAGGTCACATTTTAACTTTAAATGTTAGTTTTTGTTGTTCTTTTTAAAGAGAAGCTTACACTGTATGTACGAGTCTTCTAGAGTCGTATCCAGGATATCGTCTGTTGAGAATGAGAAGGGCTTTAAGTCTTCTCGAACACTGTGGGTTTTGTGGTCACTTAACGCCCTTATCATTCTCAACCGACGATATGATGCTTATACCTGTACCCATTATGGTTATAGTTCTTTTTCTGTCATTTCTCCATCTCTTTGGAACAAACTCCCTCTTAATATTCGAAAAACTGAAAGTGTAGATAAAATCATTACTTAAAACTTATCCATTTACTCAATCCTAATTTTTGTTATTGTTGTTGTTGTTGTTGTTGTTGTGTACAAATTGTACACATAATGCTGTATTTTGATTTAATATTTTTCCGTATAAATGAAACGTCAGTATTAAGCGCGCTTTAGGGCCTATAAGTGTTATATATTATCATTATTATTATTATACACATCTTCTTGAAAAAAGGAAGCATGACCCTGACTTCCAACAAAATAATATTTTCATCAAAAATTCTGTGAATTATCTGAAGAATCTCATAATATCTGACTCTACTTGTCCAGCATACATCAAATCACCTTACACCATGGAAATGGACACAGGAGATACAAAAGAATATAACTTTACAATGAATGGTTTCTCCGTACATGTACATGTTTTGTAGGCCTACTTTCTTTTCCTCATTAGTACAGATATTGTATTTGTTCATCAATCTGTGTGCCCATATGTGGAGAAAGGGTTGGCATTGTGGGTCAATTTTTATTGGAAAGCACCTAACTTTTCTTTTCCTTTCTGTATAGCTGTTTAGAATATGCCATGAGGCTATATTTGCACAACGTGTGTGCAGATGATGTGTGTGTATAGTGTGTTTATGTGTACTATGTCTTTATTAGGAATGAGATATGAAATATGGCAGCAACCTGCCTCCTTTTTTTTTATGGCAACCATCTTTGTTTCTCTGACAACCAGTGATTTGAGCCATCTGATTCTGGTTATGCTCTCTGCAGGGCTGGCTGCAGGAGATGGTGTTTTATCCTTTGGCACTGACCGACAAGCCATGGACATGCTCGGAAGACGGCCGTAAGTCCAGCACAGGAATGCAAATAAATGCATTGTTTAAAAGGAGTAGCGTAGTTCTGGCTATCAAAGCGTGGTCTACAGATGTCTAAATGTGTTGGGATTGGAAAGTTTTGATGTGATATGTTTGATTTCAATTCCACAATTAATAGCTCTTGTGGTAGTGACATTTTTAGTTGTATCCTAATAAGCTACAAAGTAGGATCACTTTAACTTATTTGTGCTGTTTTTGAGACTGACCAGCAGATCACACTAAGGACCTGCTACCATTAATCTGTGACCTCCCCCCTCAAAAAAAAAAAAAAAAAAAAAAAAAAAAAATTGAACATCTTGAGAAGCAAAGGTGACTCACAGGTCAGCTCCTGTTAGCCTCAGTCTTAACTAAATTACATGTCCTTGATGTGATAAACTGCAAACCGCAAGCAAGATCTTGAGCATATCGAAGAAAATGAATTCATTATGTATATGGAAACGTGTGTCAGGATTGGCTAAGATTAGCTTTTCTAGAGGAAATGAATATTAATTCCATTGCTATTTCATGAGAGACAAACAGCAGCTTTTAACTTCTAAAATGTGTTTGCAACTTAAAAATTCTTTAACAACTGTGCAGCAAAATTAAATTATTTTACAGAAAAAAAGACTCAAATATTTTTTATTAATTTTACCATATATTTGAAATACTAAGAATAAACTGAACATAATATTGAAAGAATACACAAACCACAAAAAAAATGAAGTACCTGTGACTTTTTGCCTTTTGGCACACAGTTTATTAAGTTGCCCAGTGTGTGCTTCATTTATGCAGGTCTGAGCTATCATAGATTATCTGAGCACTATCTAAATGCTCCACAAGCCAGCACTGATGGTATAAACAGGAAGAGCTTTACAGAGACATGATCGTACTCCGGTATCATTTTGATTACATAACAAATTATTCAGAGTATGTGAAGAGAGCAGTAGCAAGTGTCATGGCTCTAAAAGTACTTTTAAATCAGTATGTACATGTATGATATGAAGATGACTATCTAAAGACTAAAGAGTATCATATTATCCCCCTAGTGACAAGGACTTTGAAATCACAAATTTTTTGGTGAGCAAAAAAAAGAATCCAACATTTTCATAGAATAGCAATCAATGTTGATGTCATGTTAATGTAGAAACATTGTTTTAGATTACATTATTAATTTTTCTGTCTTAGAATTTAAATCAGTATTTCCCATGTTCAAGTTGAGTTAGGAGGGGTTTTTATGCCAATTGAAATACGGGGCCTTGTCACCCCAGGGACGATAAGTTTCAATGTAGGAGTCTGAAGAACAACAAACATTTCTTAGATATTATGGAAGATTCTCTGCATGTAGAACAAACTCTTCCATTTCTTTTTGAATACATAAGTTCCTCTGTATCACATCCAATGCCAGGGCAGTGGTGAAGTTGGGACTGTAACAGGTATGTTCAGTCTGCATGCACCCTGTTAACTTTAGTTGTAGAGCTAAAGTACAGTGATCAGCAAATGGTAATAGACAATGGAATCAAAACCACGATTTGATTGGTGATAGCCCTTGACATACAGTATCTAAGTAGCATGTGTGAGATATCACTTCTAATCAGAGGGGATGTGAGGGGATGGTATTCCAAAGAGAGATGGCAATGGAATTCTTTCCTCTAGAGATATAGCCTAGGTAAGCAGTCTCTGTATGAAGACCACAGTTTGAAGTTTCCCTTTAACCTGTTTCATACCGGGATTTTGAATTCCATGAACCTGTTCCTGATGAATAAACTTCAATACTTGGAATCCACCCTGCATACATTACTTGTTGCTATGTCAGGCAAGCCTGGGTCAAGCTTTCTGTTTGCTATGAACAACATGTGAGTAAAAAAGAAATACGCATAAAATTCTAATGTGTTAATGATTACATCTATTTGTAAAGGCTCTTTTGTACTGTCAGTTTGTGGCTGGATAATAACATGCCAGCTAAAATGATGATCAGTACTTAATCTGCTGGAAATTGAGCCTTGTGATCCTGTGGAGATATAGTAATGATTACGATAAATGAAAGGTCACATTTAACCAGGGTTCCTCCTGTTTCCATTGTTATGAAATCTGAAGTCTTGTCTACTTAACCATGATGCTGAATATGTGCCACAGAAATCGTGTGCCCAAAGTTTTCTTTATGTCTAATGGCAGAAGTTTTGTCTCTTCATCACATTGTCATTGCTCATGTGTAAAAGCTGCTTCAAACCTCATGTTCTGTACTTAATCAGAAAAAAAAAAAATCCAAAATAATAATGACAAACCTTTAGGTCATTCATCCCATCATGCTGTGCAAAAGAGGGGGGAAATGTCACTTATTTGATGAATTTCAAATATTCATTCAGAAATAGATGACAGAAATCATTGCAACAAGGCAGGAGAAATGAGGCAGGCATGATGAAGTGTTTTTTGCATGGCTGTGGGGGAGTACATTGGCAATGGGCTTCCAACCCTTAGGGGTGAACAGCCAAGATCAAAACAGAGGGCTCCATTATTGTATGAGCGGGGGGTTTGCCATATCGTAACATAAGAGAGAAAAGAGGCATATCTTGGAAGAAATGGAGTAGAGAAAGTCTATTCCCAGATGTGGTTGCAAGTATCACAATCAGATATGTTTCACCTTTTTTTCTTTTTTCTTTTTTGAGGGGGGGGGGGGATGGGGATGGGGGAGGGCGAGTGAGAAGGGGAATGGCTGGTGTATAGGACAGAAACCCCTCTGTTCTCCACCGAAGGTCCACAAGAGAATCCCCTTGCTCCTTCTACGAGTGGTGGAGGTTGCAAGGACTGGGATGAAAGAGAGAAAGAGCCATCTTTTGCCAGTTTGAATACTGCCGCTCTGCACTCAGTTTCTGTCATGCTTGTAGTAAATGTCTTGTGTGGTATTCTATCAACACTGACCCTTTAGTAAGAGCCACACTTCTTACACCCCTGAGGCAGTCCTTTGAAAGAGTTCAAGGTTGATTTGGGGGGTTGGTAATTCAGATGTAGGGTAGATGGTGGTTACAGAAGTTACAGAAAGTAGTGTTTTCCAAGCTCTCTTTTTAACTAGTGATGATGACATGATGCTGTCAAGCAGTTAGCTTACATTTTTCAGCTCATATCTTTGAACCATAAGTTTAACTCTTTGCTCGCCACATTCACACGCCCGCCTCATATAACTGTTTGCCAACTTCGCATATTTTGCTCAAATGCACAAACCAGTCGATAAAAGCGCAACATGCCAAAGTACAAAAGCATTGCCATAGCTTTGTCATAAAGCTCACATCACAGCCGAGCTTGTAATATTCTCCATGACTTTGCTGTACTGCATCTTTAGCTTTTATGAACACATCTAAAAAAAGCTTTACGACTTTGAAAACAGAATGTTTTCCGAAAGCGCTCATGCATTTCAGTCTCAGAATAATGGAGCACACAGGGGGTTTCCATGGTACACAGAGAGTTAACAACAGAAGAGGGGAAAGTTTAATTACCTGCTCTTTGATTGAAGAGGACCACTATTCAAATAGTAGGCTTTTTTAATGTCTAAGAAGTTTCTCAGATCCAAGTTTGGCAGTACAGTCGTAGGTTTGCAATCTAGTTTAAAGTAGGCCTATACAATCAGATTCAAACAACTTGCCGTTCAGCATTTTTTTTCTTTTTTTTAATGGTACAACAGGTGCTAATGGCAGCAAGCCTCCAAGTTAAAGTACCGATTAGCTCATCTAAAATCAATGCAGTGAATGCCAATATTTACTCAAACACTTTTGACAGTTTAAGGTGTATTTAGCAGTAAAATGTGGTATGAATAACATAGATTTGATATCCTAAATCCATAGTTTTGCTAAGACCGGTTCTGTCAGTCAGTTTTTGTCTTCCGAAAGCCAAATGGCATAGGATATGTTTGTATAGTATCTATCATGTTCCTTTTTCATTTGGTATCAAAAAGTTCTGTATACCTGCTTTTTCATTAAGATTAAGATTTTGAATTTGCTAAGCTGTGTACAACATGACACATATGCTTAACTGACACACAAACAGCATGTTCTTGAAATGATAATTTGTTTTATTGAGGTTTACCAAAGAGCTCTTTGCATTATAAAGGCTTTCAATCAGCAATGCTGCACACTGGCACAGGTCCAACGGTCCCTGACCAGTAAAAATCACTGTTGGACCAGTAACTTTTTTCAGGAATTTACCATTAAAAATGTGGAAAAACTGGGTACCTACTGGTCAGACGGACAGGTCGGATCAGTAGAAGAAATGGATTAGTGTGCAGCCCTGCGAATCAGACTTGGGACTCATAACACAAGATGTCCTTTAAAGTCAAGGATTACTGTTCTGTCATCAGTTGAATGATGTATCTGACATCCAGATGTGACTCCCTAATACATGTGAGTGCAGAAGCTTAATAGAAGGAAAAGAATACTGAACATTTTGAATGTTTTGTGTGGTTGAATGCAAATCATGCATGGATCACCAGTTTGAAGGATCGTGACAAGTGCAGTGGTGCCCACAGATTAGAAAAATAAACTGTTTGGAAGTTTTTCCACATGATCTCCCAGCTAGAATCATTCAAGCCGGAATGATCAGAGCAAAGAGTTTGAAGGAAATGTTTAGAATGTGAAAAAGGAGACAATAAGTGGATTTGCCATTTTAGAAGATGTGTGCCATGGAATCAGAGTGGGCTTGAAAAAGATTCTGACCTCCTGACTTCATGGATTTTTTTTTGCCATTCATGAGTGGTGCTCTCTTCTGACAAATCCAGGCTTTGACATGTGAGTTGTAGTTTAACACTTTTATAGCAATATCAATCTTTCCCTATTTCACTGAGTCTTTGTATACAATGTCCTTTTTGTGAGTTGCAGACCTTGTTTTTAAAAAACTGTTCCTTTCCAATAAAAACCAGGACAGTTGACAAAAAAACAACAACAACAAATGCCTGACATAGCCACAACTAATTTATGCAAAGTTGATTCTGTACATTTGAATTCTGCATTCAATGACAGTTTAATTAAAATGGTTTGTAACAAGGTTGGGGGCAGAGGGATGGGAGGGGTTCATTAATCTGATTAAATTAATGTATAATTAATCAAACCAGCCTATTGGTTCTGTAAATTGATATCAGGCACTTCTGTCAGTACTTGTCAATTTCTGGTGTCAATTTGTTGTGTTTTCCCGCTTTGTCTTTTTGACATAGATGCAGCAGCAGCGAGGAGTGGACCACTAGCAGTGGATGGTGCCCCAGAGATTTCTGAGCTTCACAGGGAAGCCAACACCATTGAAGGTAAGACCCGTATACCACATCAATTTAGAGCACTCATGTGAAAGAGTTTGGTGGAAGCAATTTTCTGGTTCGCCAGCAACAGATTTGTGTAATTGTGTGTTTTCATGACACAAAAATGCTTCAGTGAATTGCTTTTCATATCAAGGTTTCATAGGCATAACAACATATTGTAGCATAATTACAGGGATCCTGGAAGATATCATATACATGGAAAGTACTAGTCAATTCAAACGTCCATTATTTCCTTATATATGCAGTGCCTGAGGGTTTTCTTTTTTTTTTTTTTTGAATTGTTCTTGTTTTGTATGAGCCTGCGTGTTATTTTGATTTTGTAATTTTACATCTTTATATTTATGTAATACTGTGTATGTATATTTTTCATTTTTGTAAAATCATTTGTAATTCAGCCTCTGGCTGTGATCAATGATTTGTTGAATAAAGATACCATTAATAATAATAGAAGGAGGAGTTAGTGCTGCTTTGTCAAGATAAATGCATATATGAAACTTTAGAACATGAAATTGCATTATGCAATAACTCTGAGAGGGGATCTCTATGCAGTCTCTGGTATTTGTTTTTATAGAAATGAGGAATTTGTGGAAGTTGCACAGGGAGAAATGTTCATGTCAAAATTTCTGTAAAGAGTCTAATAAATTGTAAACACACATTTCCTGATAGCCGTCTGAATATTTAAGTGGTCACTTATTTCCTATCACCCACAAAATATGAAAACCCATCAAAAGTGTGGTCATAATGCAAGGCTTAAATTCACAAAAGTCATTTTGTAGAGATGTCCAGACGTTACTGGCTTCACTGACTTTCTGAGAATCACTGATGGTTTCTCAGTCTGGCAGTGCTGGCAAACATTTATTTACACAGATCGCTGTCTTTGCCAAAAAATGGGGGGTGGGGGATGGGATGCGCAGAAAAGAGTTTGAACTAACCTAGATTTTGTTAAACCTTAGAGGGTGCCATACAGTATACATGAGGAAAAAAAAAAGATCCTCAGCAAATTTACAGACCTGTTTAACTGACCTGTTGAGCAAATATTTGTGGCAGAAGTAAGATATGCCTTTAGGGTAATGTTGGCACAGATGTAACAGAGGGAGAGAGATTGGGAGGATGGGGGGGGGGGGGAGCAATAGTAACTGGAACTTGTATAGGAGCACTTTATAATCAAAGTTTGTGGTCTCGCCAGAACAACAAGTTGTTCTTCTCTTTTTCTGCCAAGGTAGCAGCCTCATAGTTACTTTTAACAGCCTCATAAACGGGATTTCATCCTAGTGATCTCTTTCAGATTTTTTTTTTGTGGCTGACCTTTTATCCGACAAATGACAAAAGACAACTGTGTTTTTTTAACCAATTGTATAAAAACATATCTTTGGCATAGTTCACTTTGAATAAGAGATGCAATTCTTCAAATTGTCTCTCATGGTATTATGAATATGTCTCATAACTTTCATGATATTATCTAGATAAACATGGCCAAATGCAACTAGCAAATCAGACAAGCATTTAAAAAGAAAGTGAACGAAAACTCATGATATTTTTGTATTTTTTGTCTCTGCATGGAGGTAAAATGTGGTAGAGATGTGCATGGTTTACTCACAGAGGTTTATTTTACATCATATATCACATCTGCACCTTCAATGTAAAAATGATGCATTTTCTGTTCGATTCTCAAGTGAATTTTTCCCTGTTAACATCACTAACAATACATTGGTAGGGGCAACTTGGCTCTGCTCAGACATGCTCATAATCACACCTTTGACACGATGAAGGAAGTAATCCAATCAGCTTCCCCCCCCCCCCCCTTTTTTTCAAAGTCTGTTATAGATGCCGGGTGTGACAGGAACACTCAAAATTAAACTCAGAAACACCATGAGGGTGGTTAGAGTCCCTTGCTTCGAGATCACCAGACAGCTTTCAATAGGGGGGATCCTTCGGCAGACAGAGATCTCTTTGTGCCACACATTAGTGACTCACCTAATCTTGTCATTGAGCCATTCACTGTTATTGTAAGTCACATCTTACTAGCAGCAACTACCATAGCAACAGCTGAAAGCTTATTGATTGCTGTTGATCTGTTGGCATGGTAACAGTAAAAATTGTAAGAGGGCTTTGCTGGCAAAATGCTTTGTATTATTTAACTTGGGTTTAAGTTACGACAAAGTATATATAAAAGTCTTGATTTTATGTCCTGCCTCAAGGAAAGTAGCACCACTTTTATTCTGTGTTTCATGATGTTGCTATTATTTTGGGTTGATATGTATGTGGAGAGTTGTTTCCTTTTAAAGGGATAGTATATTATTGTTTGAGGTGAGGATTCAGCTTTTAACTTTTTGTAAGATACTTTGGAACCACTCTATGTAATGTTAAAGAGCATACAATTCTAAAAGGAATTGAAAGTTCAGTTGATGAAAATCAGTTTTGAAATGGCTGAGATATCCAAAAACAAAGTAAACCAAAGCAATCCTAGTAAAGATGGGTCCCACCTTTTATTAGCTTTGTTTTGGATATCTCAGCCATTTCAAAACTGATTTTCATCAACTGAACTTTCAATTCCTTTTAGAATTGTATGCTCTTTCATATTTCATAAAAGATCACTCAATATCTCAAAAATCATCATCAACAAACGTTGGAAACCTAAAGCACCATCTCAACGGAAACTGTACCATCCCTTTAAAACTTTCGTCCCTCTCTGCAGTCTCTCCACTGAACGACAGTCCTGCAGCCCTGACCCAGAGCGACTCAATAAGAATTGCCCAACTGGAGAGTGCAGTCCGAGAGATGACCGTTATGATAGACATGCTCAAAGCTCAGGTTGGTGCTTGAAATGACCGATTGACCAGTAGGAAGTTATTGCTGTGGTCAGGCCAATTGTCGGCCCTAATTATTCACCCATAGAGAGAGACCAATAATTTTTTCCTAATCACTCTTAATGGTGTGATTGATAGCTACGCGGTGCAGTAGAGAATGAAGTATAGCTGTGCCTGTACAGTGAGTGCGTGTGGCAGGTGACTTTGCTTATTGATCCATTCATTGAAACTAATTCTGCAACATTTTAAATGTTTTCATATTGCTGTGGCTCAATCTTTTAATTGATTATAGAACACTGAGTGGCAACCACGATCAGATATGTGCTCAGATTGCAATATTTTAGGTGTTCTGTTTTGACAAATATTTAGTATTTTTGTCATTACCTAGCTGACATTGTGTTATCACAGCATTATTTCACACATTCTTATGCATGCATATTTGGAGCAAAATTGATGGTTTCTGCAGGCACATGGAAAATATGCTTTACCTTTTTTAATGGTTTTATGGTATTAGCCAAATAGGCCTATTATGTCTGGAACTTAAACCAGAGCAGCGTTGTACTTCAGTCCCATAAGATAATCATTGTGGCAGGGAAGTATTGCTTTAATTCAATCCTGTAAAAAAAAAAAAGTTTAAAATACATAAAGCTGAACAACAGAGTGGTTGTGCGGATATTGACGAGAGTGAATGAAGCCTGCTACTAAACAGTGCCTGCATGCGATCAATGAATCAATGAGGGAGAATTAACACTGTAATGTATTATTTCCTGTTTGTGGAGCCCCATTCAAAGTTGTAGTGATTTTGGAGACTTTCAGACAATGATACTCACATGGGGTCTTATTTAATAATGTGATAGACTTCTGTAAAGCAGGCAGGATTTGCATCGTGTGTTTATTTTTTTATTTTGTTCACTTGATTTTGTTTAAGGTTGTTACTGCAGCGGGTTTCTTTTACTGCCCTTTGTAAGGGACATTTTTTATTTTTCATCATGGAGAGTCCATTGCAAAGAGTTAGTTGAGCGATGTGATTAATGAATGCTTTGTAAAGTCTGCGCTATATTGATGCAATAAGAGTGTTTCTACTCATGACGACCTTCTCATAATACGTTGCAAGTGGAGGTTTCTGCCTAAACTACCCGTCTTCCTATATCAAAGAGGATTGGGAGGATGGGGGAGGGAGGGGGAGAGGGAGGGAGTATATCGTTGAAACAGTCTCAAGATCTGGGTCCCAGGAAAGTGAGGACATTAACCTACAGCTGGCTTTTATTTTTCTTTTCTTTTTTTCAAGATATCCATGCACCCATGGCTTTTCCACACGGTACAAATTAAGCTTGTGCACAATCTTGAGTGAACTTCTGGAAATTTGCACTTCATAATCAGTTCAGAGCTGTTCCTCTTCAAATTCTGTTATATCATTCTGACAGCAAAGTTTTGAGGGTAATGGCAACCCCCTGAGGGAGAATCAACAGTGCACAAACATGCTGAGAGAAATGTTGCTCGAAAGTAGGTCCAAGATTGGATAGGCATCTTGATCCTTCTTGAACCAGAGAAAATCCATGACTTTTCACTCATCCCTCCTTCTCTTCCTTCCTTTTCGAGGGACCAAACATGTTGAAATCATGTGCGTGCACACCCGCAAATCCCTTGAATGAAACTTGAGATAGGAGAGCTCTGTGAGAGCCCCTTGAAAGTCATGCTGATAACCTCACCCACCAAAACAAATATTGGTTATTGCCACATATTATACTCCATTGATGTAGTCTCTCCCCATCTCTCTGTTTTTCTATCTATCAATCTGTCTATCTATCTATCTGTCTATATATCTATATATCTATCTATCTATCTATCTATCTATCTATCTGTCTATCTATCTATCTATCTATCTATCTATCTATCTATCTATCTATCTGTATATCTATCTATCTGTATATCTATCTCTTTCTATCTCTCTGTCTGTCTGTCTGTCTGTCTGTCTGCCGCTCTCTCTCTTTAATAGAATTACAGATGCAGTGGGTATACACTTTGTGTTTAGTCATCACAAATGAAGAGTCTAAATGAAAATAGAGATATATCCATTTATTCCAGTCTTAGATATAAGAGATTAAAGCTACTGAAAAAAAAATAGATAAATGATGAGACTGTGCAAACTATGTGACAATTTTGAATTAGTAAACTCTAGGCATCACTGGTTGCCCGTTTATGCCTGCCCTGTTGTTTGCTATTTTGATAGCTAAGAAAGAACATCTGAACTCCAAAGAACAGAGATTTTAGAATCAGCGAAAGTTATAAGAAAAGTTTGGGACGTTCTTGTGACATAGAGGAAGAGAAAAGTAGGCCCTATTTAAAAGTCACATGACACTGGTAATACGCCCAGGAAACAAGATGTATGCACACCTAATGAAGTGAATCTTCTTGAGCACCAATTCTACTTTAGTATGCTGTTTCAGAAAATATTGAAAAGAAGGAAAATGAATTCATGAAAAACAAAAATACAGCATGCAAGCTAGGTATAAACATGGTTAGAGTTTTTGATGAACTCCACTGTGGAATGCACCCTTAAGTTTGGAAGCTGGACATACTTTTCCCTATTACAAAAGTGAAAAAAATGTTTAAATATAGATTCATAGAACACATACAATTTTCAAATGACACATAGTCTGACTCTTAGAGCTTCTGATCCGAGTTTTAGTGAGAAAGAAGAGCCCTTTCTTCAGGATGAAAATGAATAAAGTGGATTTACTTGGAACCCCCCCCCCCAAAAAAAAAAAAAAAAAGAAAAAGAAGAAAACAAACAAACCTGGAGTTGAATCTTTTATGTCTTTGTAACACACATCTCCATGGATTATTATCAACAGTCATGAGACCTCAACTGTGCTAGTGTTGACATTTGTGGCAAAGGTGCTGTGATATGGAGGCACACCTGTTTGCAGTGAGTGGAGTGACTGCAAGAAAAAAAAAATAGAGAACTTCTATTTGATCTTGACACCTTGGGCTTGTGTCCTTATCTTCAATCGTGTTAAAGGGACCTGTGGGATAGGCTTTAATTCCCTGTTTACCAGCCATGACAAAGCCTTACTCAGGAGATGGGGTCCCCGGGTTGGGGAAGAGGGAGAGAGGGAGATATTAAAGCTTACATTGCAGGTAGATAGAGAATATAAGCATATAACATATGAATATATATATATATATATATATATATATATATATATATATATATATATATATAGATATATAGATATATAGATATATCATATAAATATTATATAGATCGATCGATAGATGGATGGATGGATGGATGGATGGATGGATAGATACATGGGTAGATATATAAATTATATATATATATATATATATATAGAGAGAGAGAGAGAGAGAGAGAGAGAGAGAGAGAGAGCAAGCAGGTGTTGTATTATATAGGATGTGAATATACCCATCAAATACAAAATCTATAGGAAGAAAGACAGAGATGGAGATATATATATATATAACGTAGAAAGGTAGAAAAAACAGGAAAGGGCTGTTTAAAGGAATGTAGTGGAGTATAGTGGTATAACTACTCCGATATATGACTTTTTCATTTCCCAGTAGATAGTCAACTTTTATAGCATGAGTGCATAATACACAATGTTCTCCAGTGGTGATATCCCAGAAGTAGCTCACGTCATGTTGGAAGATATATTCACCCACACCATCATGCCTTAATTCAGTTGCCAGAAAAGATGACATATTTGATGTGCCACTGCCAGGTGGTACTGTTGGTTATAGTTTGTTAGTTGTGATGCTGCTGTTGTCCTGGTAGTGATATGGGGAAGAATATGTCATATTGTCATTATTGCTTAACTTTAATGTTGTTTCGATGCCAGTTATTGGCTCTAGTTATGATAACAAAGACCTGCTTCATTACATTGGTTTGATTAATACATTTCTGCCAGGCCTTAACAGTGGCGGATCCAGAGGGGGGGCGCAACCGGCGCACGCCCCCTTTATTTTTCATTAAAAACAAAAGAAATAAAAAGAAAAAAATGAAATGAAACCCAGAAGTGGCACCAGAAATATCAGTTACGCCCCCCCCCCCCCTTTTACAGAATTTCTGGATCCGCCCCTGCTTAACATGACTCAATATCCTTTCTTATCAAATACATTGATTTTGAATAGCATCATTCAAATTGCTAAAAGTGACCAAATGATAGTTTGATTTTGTAGGCTGACTGTAAGCAAGAGAACTGTTGATTGCTGATGATGTCTAGTTGGTGTTTTGTTTATTTTCTTTGTATATATTGTGAACTTTAAGCAAAACGCAGACATTTCTGATATCAATTTTGAGAAACAAGTTGTTAAGGCATTGTTGCCGTGGATAACCATGAGACCCAGACTGGATCTTGACTTCTGTGATCTGTGTGCCAAAAATAACTCTGCAAGGACTTGCAATGTGCAGTAAAGAGTGTATTTTGCAAAGCTATAGTTGTCTTTGTGGTTTACCATACAATGTAGAGTTTGATGTAAACCTTGTCACTACATCACATTCCTGTACGCTTATTTCAATGCTGTAGCAGCACCTTGACTAGTAGTGCTGACTTGCGAATGACACTGTATAATCTTTGATAATCCTCAGGTCACTACGGTACACTATTGCGTCACTTTTATGAAAAGTTATAGTTAGCCTTTTGAAATGAAATGTTTAATCAGCTTGAAGACAATTTATATCCTCCAAGTTTACATATATAGTTTTCTTTGGATAGTCCATTTGGTGACTTCAATAACTATGATAGAATTACCATCTGCATTACCATTTATGTTCTTGCAGTTCATTTTGTTCAACAGATCAAATAAAAGTTTTTTGTGACATCTTTTCTAAATATATAAATAAGTAGATAGATAGATAGATAGATAGATAGATAGATAGATAGATAAATAAATTGATTGATTGATTGATTGATTGATTGATTGATTGATTGATTGATTGATTGATTGATTGATTGATTGTTTGTTTGATTGGTTGGTTGGTTGGTTGATTGGTTGATTGATTGATTGATTGATTGATTGATTGATTGATTGATTGATTGATTGATTGATTGATTGATTGATACATAGATAATTTAATTAATACACAAATACATATATAAGTATATTCATATAGATATATAAACATAGGTGTATGTTTATATTTTTCCTCTCTCACCAACCATGCCCCCCCTTCCCCTCCAGGTTTCCATCCTAGACCAGAGGTTGGCTCAGAGGGAGATATGCGAGTGCCGAGACCCGGGTACGGATAACACCAGGACCCAGTGCTTGTATGAGGGACGCCTGTACAGGGATGGTGATAACTGGTTTCCTGATCCGTGCACATTTTGCCTGTGCCAGGTATAGATGCTATCAGTGGCCATTTTCTTTTGATGCTTTCTTGTTTTACTTTCTTTTGCTCTCTTTGATTTTGTTTGTTTTGTTTTGGGGTTTTGTGTAGAGTTTACTTTTTTAAAATTCACCGCTGGGGATTGAATTGTTGAAGATTTACCATGCGTGTTACACAGATTGGTACATCCCTGACCTCTTTTTTTTCCTTGATTGGCACAGATGTCCTGAAAATTTATGCCAGTGAAAAGTGATTATGTAATCCTAGTTCCTAATGCATTGCAATGGCCTTCATTCATATGGGCCTGTACTATTGTTACACCTGAATGGAGCTCAACCTCCACATTGCTATCAAAGTCTATAGCAGGGAATTATAGTAATCCTGTGATGACTGTACTTAAGCAAGTTCCAGGTGAATGCATGTAGATGCCACATAAAGGGTTAAGTATTGTGCTTCTGTGTCCATGATATCATAAAATGTACCAACGGGAATTTTGATATGAACAGATATGAAAGGAAATCCAGCCACTCCAAAGATTTTTTTCTCTTTTTTTTGCACAGAGATCAGAACAATGAAGATTCAGTCTGTTTCTAATCACTAGCTAGGACAACGGTACTTATCATTTTGATTTCAAAGTTTAAACACAAACAAGTTTTTTTTTATTATTACATGCAAGTAAAATATGTGTTATGCATAAGTATGTAACATATCCAAGGATGAAATTTCTAACCTTTGCTTATAAATGAATAACATTGATGTCTCATTCTGCTGTTGCTGTTCTCAGTCGTGAATTCAACCTCTTGTAAAACGATCTTATAAGTCCCAAATTGTGGAAAGATTGGGCTCACGATATATAGTGTATGTGATGTTTAAATTTTATTGTCTGTGTGTTTTCTCTTTATTTTTTTCTTCTTCAGAATGGTGAAGCAGCATGCCGTGTGGACATGGAGCGCGCCGAGTGTCGCGACCCGTGCTCGCTCAACCCATGCATGAACGGTGGCACATGCCGCAACCTGCCAACGGCAGGCAACTTCGTCTGCACCTGTCCGCCCACGTGCACTGGGTTGCGATGCGAACACATCATCAACGTTTGCGCCATGCCGCTGTCCTATGGCGACTGCCAAGAGACGGGCCTGGTGCGCTACCACTACAACTACAACACGATGCAGTGTGAACAGTTCCAGTATTCGGGTGAGTTGCGATAAAGAGATATTGCAGGACCTCCTCCAAGGAATCCATGCAAAGAAATTGCGAAGAATGTTGATTACTATCATCATAGATTGCTCATGGTGGATATGTATATTTGACTGTTTAATCCCATTCCTTGTTGACCGTGATAGTCAAGATTATATCATGTGTCACAGTAAATGCTGTGCATAGCAATAAGACATTACCATACTGGTTATGGTTTGATATTGGTGGGGATTTTTTTTCATCGAATTTCAGCATCAGTTTGATCCTATTTGTTAACATGTTTTTCGTTTTAGTGTGGAGACCTTTTTTCATGATATTTTATGACAGACACATCACAAAGAAAAAAAAAGAGGGATAGTTTTGATGTGTTGTCTGGAGGTTTGCTCCTTTTTCCTTCCTTGTCAAAGTCAAACACAAACAAACCGCAGTCTATTGATGTCTCTGTACTTGGGCATAACCTGAAGAAAAAGCTGCCAAAAGGCAGAATATTTAGATTTCTCTCATGCTCAAGCCCACTGCTTTGCACATCTTTGCGGGCAAACATGACCCAAATCAAATAGAGCTTTGGAACCAGTCAAACTAGTAAAAGCATCGTCGCCGAGGCTATCCCGGAAATATCAATGACCGAGAGGAGAGGAAGTGGGGTAGCCATCTCCAGTATGGCTGAGTCTGTGGTTGGCTGAATGGTCAGTGATGCCCAACGCTCATTTGTAAACCAGCCTGGATGTGAATGGGACTATCTATAGTCCCAAAACCACATTTCAGTGGTTCTGGTTTGATATGTATCTGCTTGCTCAATTATTTTTACCATTCATTGTTAGTGTTTCTTAATGAAAGGTAAAAACAAAATCTCTCTCATTTCATCCTCAGTTCCTTCATATACCGTCATGAATATGAATATCAATGGCAGATTCATCAAAAGCCTCTAAATCTCAAAACTTACAGCTGGTCCTATATTATCAAAAGGATCCAGCAGAATTAAGTTTCATCTGTCTTTCAAAAATAAAGCAGTGTATTTCTCTCTGATTTTGTGCACACTGTGTGAATGTAATCACTTTTGTCTAGTCCATCTCCAGTGTAGGATGTGCAGTGAAATTCAGATTTGCCAATTTATTAAGAATGAGATATTAATTTCTGCTCCAAAATTACCCTATAACTTAAAGGACAAGTTCACCTTCATAGACATGTGGGTTGAGTGAATGCAGCAATATTAGTAGAACACATCAGTGAGAGTTTGAGCAAAATCGGACAATCCGTTCAAAAGTTATGAATTTTTAAAGTTTCTGCTCAGTCACGGCTGGATGAAAAGACTACTATAGCTTGTGATGTCACATGAGTACAACGATATAAAGAAAGAATAAAGAAAATTCAACATATTTCCATTTTTCTCCCATAACAAAAGAACACTTGACTTCTCTCTTTCAGAAGGCAGGAGGAATAATATTACCCTTAACATACATCAGTAGCAAGTCGAAGAAATGTGCACTTTATTCAAAAAGTAAAGTTTTGTGAAATTCTCTTTTTATTTTCCTTATGTAGTTGTACGCATGTGAAATCATACGCTGTAGTAGTCTTCTCTTCCAGCAGTGACTGCGCAGATACTTCAAATATTCATAACTTTTGAACGGATTGTCCAATTTTCCTCAAACTTTCACTGATGTGTTCTACTAATATTGCTGCATGCTCTCAATCCTTATGTATATGAAGGTGGACTTGTCCTTTAATGGGTTCTTTGAAAATGTGTCCGAGAAGGACTGGTATACCACAGAGCAGTGGAGTTTCCTGATTCTGCAGGAAGATGTCTGAGTAAATAAAACAATACAAAACAATAATATTCGACAAACAAATCAAGTCTTTCTTGACTTCCCAGCAAAACAATATATAGGCCTCCCTATTTTGGAATGAGCATTACGTACGTAGATGCACTTAGCTCAGGTGTATCTCTCCAATAGCTCCTTTCAACCCACCTTCCTGGTGTCAATATTTGAACGTTAACAGCCCTGTATAGCTCTTTTTAACGTTCCTGATTTCATCATGTGAATGTTGATGACCCTGTGTACCGTCAATGATGCAGAGATTCATTGTAGGAAATGAAAATCTAGTCTAGACCTTCATGATAAGGTAATTGCTTTTTGTGGGTGATCGTAGCAGTGTCCCCGTGTGGTTCACCTCTAACAGCGTTTCGACAGGAAGGATCGAAGCACGAATGCCATGTAATTCAAAACCAATTCTAATTGTTGTGGCAGAGAAGGAAATGGATGTGTTGCTCAAATTGCCAATCTGTTGTTACTGTAAAAGATTACAACTGATTAACTTGCAGGCAACAAGTGCTTGTTATCCAAGTTTCAAGATATTGAATATGTATAGTATATTGTTGACTGTTTATACAATGTATGTTTATGAGTGATTATCAGATTTGCTGCAAACACAGAATAATTTTGCACATGTTCAGAAGTGTTTGTTGGACTCTAATGCAGAAATTGAATTAGTTGGTTTATAGTTACAGTAGCTTGTTGGTTGGTTGGATTTTCGATATTGTGATCAGCCTCTTGGTACTTGGATTTTCAGCAACCAGTATTCCAATGTGACTAAATCGCAACATGCTGGGGCCATTGCAACTGATTGACAAATTGCCCTACATCGACGTAAATAAGCACTGAATTGATCAGTGTTTTAGTAGTAACCATGATAAAACGTCGATGTAGGGCAATTTGTCAATCAGTTGCAATGAAAACATCTCGACGGAAGAATTTCATGAATTTGAATGCTAAGGCCATTTCTTCGTCTTTTTTTGTGTGTGCATTTTTACTTTTTTTTCTTCAAGGTAATAGAAGGAGATGCAGCCCCCATAGATTTGCATCTTATGTAATGGTTATAGTAGTAGTGGTAGTAGAAACAGCAATGAAAACAGTGATTGTAGTAGTAGTAGTAGTAGTAGTAGTAGTAGTAGTAGTACAGTAGTAGTAGTAGTAGTAATAGTAATAGTAGTAGTAAATATTGGAGTAATAGTTGAAGTGCTGGTAGAAGTAGCAGTAGGTAGAAAAGTAGCAGAAGTAGTACACAGAACTACATACCAGTATGTGTGCTTCAATGTTACAATGCTGAGCTTATGGCATGCTCGTCATTCATCTCCAATGCCGTATCTTCGTTTCAGGATGCGGTGGCAATGCCAACAACTTTGGGTCAGAGCAGGAGTGCCAGGAGCAATGCATGATGGGAGCCTGTTGTCGTAGGACTGTCCAGCAGCAAGCCAGCGGTCTCCTCGAGGCAGTGGACTACAGCTGTCTGGTGAGATGAATGATTCATATATTCTCTTCCCAAGAGATAGCAAATATTTTCATGTTGATATCCGAAAATGAAATGAGGTCTGTTAATTGGAAAACTTGAAAAAAAAAGGTGCATACTGATCAACCTTTGGAATAACAAACCTTTATTCTGCTCTTGGATCAATGAAAATTCAGAATATTAAAACCCTTTTTTTATTTTCGCATTAACACACCTTCTGATATTCTTTTTTCATTTTCGGATTTATGAACCTTCAGAATTATGAACCTGTGAAGTAACTGTTAGAATTACCCATTCAGTCAGCATTTTAGTAGCATGTCAATATTTGTACATAGATCTTGTGATTGTGCAGGTAACCAAGTGTATAATTCTCAAAACGTTCATTTGCTGGAATGACTTTAGTCTACAAAGTTTAGCAGTTTCTGAAATTGAGCCACCACAACATTGAAACAGTGTCTTTAATGTATATTTCCCAGCAACACTGAATTTTTAGAGAAAAAAGGAGAATACAGTCAAACCTGTCTTAGCGACCACCTCTCTATAGCGGCCACCTCTCTATAGCGGCCACCTCTCTAAAGCGGCCACCTCTCTAAAGCGGCCACCTCTCTACAGCGGCCCCCTCTCTATAGCAGCCACCTCTCTATAGCGGCCACCTCTCTATAGCGGCCACCTCTCTAAAGCGGCCACCTCTCTCTAGCGGCCACCTCTCTATAGCGGCCACCTGCTTATAGCGGCCATTGAAAAATCCCCCGAATTAAATTTCTGTATTATGGACCCTTTATATAGTGGCCACCTGCCTAACGCGGCCAGTGGCCACTCATTTTGTATCCCGTGGTGAATATCTACCTGCGTATAGCAGCCACAAATATTTAGCTGAACCGTTAAAGCAGGCGTGAGTACGATGTCTTCTACGTTCATTGCGTGATTTCTACCGAGTCCTAGCTCAGTCATAATCACGCAGACAAGATTGACAAACTTGATGCAGCTCTTTGCCACGGAAACCCGTCTTACCAGTAACCTGACTAGATTAGATCTGGGCTTCAGTAATGCCGCCCTGAATAGATGCTACAAAGGCAAAGACAACTCCTAATAACATCTTAGAATTTCACCAAAATGCCGACTAATTAGTGTTGAAGTCCCTTTCAATAAGGACAATATGGTACTTGTCTGGGTATTGTTTGTTGTTTACGTAAGCTTCACACATTATCAATCTCCATCGAACTCAGCACTCATAAACCCCATTCATGCAAACTGGTATGAACCAGAGAACTTACTCAGGCCCGAAATATTATTTTTAACATCAAAAGAACAGAAGCAGGCAAAGAAAAAAAAATATGATATGAAGTGAATTGTACAACAAAAATCCCCATAAACAGCACTGCTGCACATGCAAACTTATTTGCGGGTTGTTGTTGTTGTTGTTTTTTAAGAATAACATGCAGTATTTTCTGCTATTATTAAATGCAAGTATTGAAATTCAAAATGGCCGCCAACCTGTCTATAGCGACCACCTGTCTATAGCGGCCACTTTTGTTGTTTCCCTTGGGTGGCCGCTATAGACAGGTTTGACTGTATATTTGATGTTGGAATTGATGCCAATTGTCCACATTCACATTTCACTCCAACCAACCAAGGCGACGACGATGGGCGACTGTCGCAGCCAGACGACGGCGGCCCAACCCCTGACTGCACCCGAGCTGAGGGTGGAGGTGATAGCCTTCCACGCGGGCCAGACCTGTGTCAACGTGACCTGCCAGCCACCCCAGGAGAGGTGCATGGTGGCAGGAGAGTACTCCAAGAGCATCGGGGAGGTGTTCAGCAGCGGCTGCCAGACTTGTCAGTGTCTCCCTGGAGGCATTGCTCAGTGCAGGTTAGGATCATGGTGATGGTGATGAGGGTCACCCTTGGGTCCTTTAATATCAGACAGAGAGAGAGCTTGTAATTAGTGAATATGTGAAAATTTCTGTGGTAAGTATTATGTACAGACTTTGGTTTGATGTACTTAGAAAAGAAGTGTATTCTCCAAAAGAAACATTATGATGATATAAATTGGAGGTACTAATTAGATTTCAAGTCCCATGTCACCAACTTGATCATATCTCCATGTGAATTTAGTCATGATTTGCAAATTTCTGTAGAAGTTCACCATGCAGAAACAATACACAAACATAAATAAATATACCACAGGTATCATTTTGTACATCAAAAAAGGACAGAGTACATTATATATTTTTCCCTGGTACTCTCATATCAATCCCTCTCATAATTTCCCTTGTGGATGTACCAAGATGCCAGACCATTACGACCCGGAAGGAGATCCGCGACCTGACCCGGCAAGAGCTGGAGCGGTTCCAGGTGGCGGTGCGCCAGCTGCAGACGGCGGGCCCGGACTCACCCTGGGCCCACATGCGGGACCTGTACATGAACCACGTGATGGAGGCACACAGTGAGAACTCGTTCCTCGTTTGGCACCGCGTCTTCCTCCGTGAGGTGGAGCGCATGCTGCAGGTGAGTGTGCCCTTTTGTCTCTCATTTTGAACTTTGAGGGCAGCAAACATATCGTCGGGTGAGAACCAGAAGGCTGTTATTACAATTTTGGGAGGTGTTGAATTATTGGTATCACATTGTAGAGATCGGTCTGCTCTTCATTATGGTGTCAATTTTTACGTATTTTTTTTTTTTATTTTCAGTCAATTTTAAATCATTTTCATAATTTTCACTAAAATGTTAAAATTCAAAACCACAAGGGTGCTATTTTTGGAAATATTTGAAAACTGCTATATTTGGAAAAATGCTTATAAATACACCCACTTTTGTTTAAATCAGCTTTTTTATTTCATGAGAATTGATTGTTTCACATGTATTTACACTCAAATATTGGGACCTGATAGCGCCCTTCTGGTTCCAGCCAACGATATGCTCCATATCCTACCAGTCAATATACTTATGTGTATAAAGATGCATCAATCTTTTTTGAGAAGTAGATGTGGTGCAGAAAGATATCTTTTCATGAAAATATATCACAAGCATGCTGCGTGTCTCTTAGAGCTTCTCTCCCTTATTCAGCAAGAGGCTCCCTGAAAATTGTAAACTTTATTTTAATGTCCTGACTATTAAATAAAAGTATGTATATACGTGTACAAGTATCTGCCCAACAGCTGTTTGGAATCTCCCTGAATTTGATCAGTACATTACCTGTGATTTACCTGTGTGACCTACCTGAGTCAATGTGTCACTTGACAAACTTTATTGAATGTCAGAAATCATGCAACAGAGAATATAGTATGGACTGTTAAAGTTCTGAGCCAGATGCAGATCATACACAGCAGAGTGAATTCAGCAGTACGTCTTTGCAACTAAATGGGATGGCCTTGTGTCTATGAATATTAGACTACAGAAATGGCAGATGATTGTAGACCTTTACATTTTTATTAGTACAAACATGACCACTTCAAAACATTAAATGAATAAATGAAATGAGGTACCCAAACAGACTATTAACTACAATATGTATGTGTCTGTCACAAAGAATAAATTTCATGTCATGCAGTAAATCTGTATGTATATGTATATGTATATGTATATATCTATTTGTCCGCAATCCTAAATCTTTTGTGAATGTCAATAGATCGCAGTCCATCAAACTATGATCTTTTTCATATGTACTTTCAGGAAATAGACTGCTCTGTAGCCCTTCCGTACTATGATTTCACCACGGATGTCGGCAATCTCTCCCTTGCCGTCGCCTGGCAACCCAATTACTTTGGTGGCAGTGGCGAGGGGCCGGGCAGCTGTGTGCCCGACCATCCCTTCCGGGGCCGCAGTCAGTGGGAGCCCTGCCTGGCCCGACAGTTCCAGTACCGCGCCCAGCTCCCATCCAAGATCGACGTGGCCCTGGCCATGGCTAGCAATGACTTTCTGACCTTTGAGTCGTGCCTGCAAGCGATCGTTGGCCACGTCTACAGTTACATAGGTGGCCACGTGGCCTCTTCCGCCGCCGCGTACGACCCCATCTTCTTTGCCCTGCAGTCATATGTGGACATGCTCTACTGGCAGTGGCAGCAGAGACCCGGCAACTTCGACAACTATCCGACCCAGGTGAGAGAGGTTGCGATGGTGCCATTCGGACTGCGTCCCATGGATGTCATGAACTCCGAAGCTCAGCTGTGTGTGACGTACAGCCTACAAGGTTATGGCCACCCCTGCAACAACTCTGGCCTGCTCTTCGACGAGCAGGGTTACGATGCAGAAGGCTACAACCGAAATGGATTTGACAGATTTGGTTTTGATAGGTAATGGTTTCAGTGTGTTTTTAATTTCAACTGTTTTTCAAGTTATTAAAAAAGAAAAAATCAAGAAATGCATAACTGAGAATTTGGAAAAGGTGAAGCCCTGTGAACACAACAGATACATGCTTGATGAAGAAAAATATGTCTGTATATAAAAATTTTCATGGTAAATTATTTTGATCACTTCCTTTAACACAATGCTATTCTCGTTGGAGGGTTACAGTATGCAGTAGTTCTCATCAACACAAACCAATTAATTGAAAAACCAAAATTCAAGCAAATACTGATGAGTAAGTGCTCTCACTTTGCTCAGTCAAAGATGTCACAAGTAAATCACTGTTGCTCTGGTTTCAGATTTGGCTACGACTCTGAAGGCTATAACACCAATGGGGAATACGATCCGAGGAACATCTTCATCTACGGCGGCTATGACTTTGAGGGCTACGATAGGAGAGGCTACGACAGGAGAGGCTTCAACAGGTTTGGGTACAATAGAGAAGGTGAGCCAGTGTGTCACATCTCACTCAGAGATTTGGGGCAAGGAGAATGGTTTTGATGATTACGAAAAGGTGATAATCATAAGTATGATGATGACTGTGATAAAGATAGTCATGAAATAAAGATGATAATTTCAATAATAATTTTGACAGTAATAACAATGATTATAAAAAGAAGGAAGAGAAGAAAGAGAAGGAGAAGGGAAAAGAATGAGAATAAGGAGTAAGGGGAGATATATTACCTATCTGAAGCATATATTAAAAAAATGTTTCTCAAGCCTCGCTGCAAAATAATAAAATGAAAATTAATGCACACAAAAATACACAGGTAGGTACTAAAGTGAAAAAGAGGTATAAAAACATGCTGAGGACTGATTTCATGTAATGCCTGTTGTATGCATCATAAGCCTATTCTGTGTTGCTTTTGCAACAAACGTATCTGACAAGTTAAGTGTAATATAACATTGGTATTTGATGCGTTTGAAAATAGTTTTTCGGAATCAAAGGTAAATAAGGAAAAAAATCACCGAGCCATGTGGTCGTCATTGTACCTTGTTTGTACACTTGTTTGTTTGTTTGTTTGTTTTTTAAATACATTTCTGACATTGCCAAACTTCTATCATTTCATGATGTTTGCATTGGCTATTTAATAAGTGGAAAAGAAAACAAAATATGTGTGCTACAGAGTATTCCCTCACTTTAAAATCTTTATGATCAAGGCATTATGTTTTTTATCGGAGTACATGTACATGAATCCCTAATTACTGAATCTGTAGCTGTGTATGCTAATAGTTGATATATCAATGAATATGACAAGATATAGATTAATATGAAGTTTGAATTCATGCATGGACATCTTTGTTTTGCTTCACTTATGTCACCAAATTTTGTAAAATATACATTAACTTTTAAATGGACAAAGTCAAAATTTTGTTCCATATAAAACACTCAATTTCCACAGAGCAGCAATACATGTATGTCTTTCATTCTTTATTTTGCTTCAGGTTACAACAGAGATGGGTTTGATGTCAGTGGCTACGATCGCTTTGGCTACAACCGATACGGCTTTGACCGCAGCGGGTACGACAATCAGGGCTTCAACCCGTTTGGTCAGGACCGTGCGGGCAACTTTGATATTTCCAATCGTTTCAACGCTGAAGGTGAGAGTTCGTGTGTGGCAAGAGGAGAATGCCACATTTGGATGATAAGTGGAAAATGAACATTCTTCCCATAAAATTTCTTGAGGTGTCAGAATAGGTACAGTAATATGCTGTTTTTGTGCCTTGTGACAAAGTTGTCCTTTGTACTTTCTGGATAAGATTATACTGTATTAGGATTTACCCTATTATGGCTAACATTTTTTTTCTCTGTATTTTGTAGACAGTGAGTTTCAGACCACTGTGTCTCAGGTGTGTAGGAAGTATCATGTGTTTTGGTTGCCTGCTTGTCTACAGTTCGCAAGGTGAAAGGTCACCAATTGTATGATGTCTAAAATGTAAATACCCAGCAGTAAGTTCGACCAGGAATGGTTATTGTTGATTCAATTTGTTATGAAGGAGTGATGATTGTTCATGAAATGACCAGGGGTGGGGGAAAAGACTGAATAGACAGAATACTGTATACGCCGAATATTTCGCGAGGTTTTTATTTTTGCAAATTTCACGAGTCAGGTGCTATTCGCGAAATAAAAAACACACAAACATATTGACTCTGATCCCGATGTGGATGTGACGTACGCGTGTACATTTCTCCATTCAGTACAGGACTCCACGATCGCGAATTTAACCACTCGCGAAATCATCGGGAATTCCCGGTTTGTGAAAATTTAGACTCGCGAAAAATATGGTGTATACAGTATTCTAATGAAAAGACAGGTTTGTTTTCCAAAGGTCAATTTCCTAGGTCAGAGGTCATTTAACTTGGGCTAAACGATCACTCTATTATTGTTGTTACTCTGTAGTCTGAATTGGGATGTATGAGTGTCGATTGGACAATTCAATAAGCAGAAATGTATTCTTGAGCATGCCACTGGTCATTTCTTTTCTTTGTCCACTGGCACACATGCTGCCAGGAGATCTGTACTTTGCAGTGAGCCAAAATTTTGACATTGAGATGCAATATGCCTCATGCAGAACTCTGAAGTTTGAATGGTGATTGTGATATTTGGCAGAATGGGCTGTATTTAGGGCAACAATGACATGCTTGGATGCACTGTGCAGCCATTAAAAAAAAAAGGGGGGGGGGGGGAGAAGAGAGTTTGTAGTTTAATGGTAGGTTCCCATCAGTGATTTTGAACTGTGGGCCAGACTTGAAAAGGTGCATTTCATCTTTTTATTATCCCACGTCAATGGGGGCTTTGTTGGTTGGAGATATTGAATGGAGCTGCACAGGAAATTGAAATAGTCTGCAATCCTAGACCCTCTACCGGTACTACTGACTGCTACATGCCTGCTTTTTTTTTTCTCTCTCTCTCTCTGTCTCTTTTCTCCCCTCTACTCTCTTGCTCTCTCGAAAAATTTGTCCCCAGAATTGTCGGTATTCCCATAACTCAGAAAGATCTACATGTCCACGCTTCATGCATTATCATTGTATGCAGAATGATTGTGAAGTGATGAATGAATGATAGAAGAAAGAAATGAATGAATTAAACAAGCACTCAGAGAGAGCAGACCTCCACCAAGCTGCCATGATCAAAATATCGCCATTTTGTTGCCAGTATCATCAATACAAACATAGAAGTATAGGGACACCTACCCAACATATTCGGTGAAAATTTGATCGTCCACTGTTGGATTATTGGGAGGTTAAACTTATTTGTGTCCTGTATGACCCCTATAACCTGTGACCTTTGACCTCATAACCCTAAATCTAATTGTTTCTTCCTTTATTGTGAACACACCCTGCAAATTTTGTGGAAATTCATTCATCCTTTCTCGATATATGGGTAGATACGTGAATGAATGAATGAATTTGTTATATGCGAGATTTTTGGTACATGTTTTATATCAAGTTATCTTTTGCCAAAAAAAAAGCAGACTGTTACCAAAAATAGTGGAGTGTGATCAAGTGTTATACTGCAGATATTGGCTATTCCACAGAATGGTCTGAAACCTTGGCAAACCCAGCAAGAATGTCTAATTTTTGTGCAACAAAGTGTATTTTGAAACTTTGTGCTGTGCAGGGTTTGACTATCGCTGCCTGGATCGCAGGGGCCTCAACCCAGAGGGATTTGATATCTACGGCTTCAACTCCAACTTCCTGGACTCTGACTACTGCAACTACACCTTCAGCGGACCCCACTCTCCTCGGGTCACGCTCCACCTGGACGAGCTCCTCTTCCAGCAAGAGGTGGCCTTCCTGCGATCCCTGGCCCGCACCTGCCCCCTGCCAGACTCGGAGCCCATCCTCTGGCACGAGCAGACCTGGCTGTCCAACCCCAAGGACCTGCCGGGCAAGGAGAACACCCTGGGCATCAGCCGCTTCCCGACATCTGTCTTGTCACGCAGGTAGGCCTGTGGCCAGCAGTGATGGAAGTCGGGAGGAAGAGGATGAGGAGGAGGAGGAGGAAGAGAATAGGATTAGGAGGGGGTGAAGAAGGAGTAAAAAAAAATGATATACCATTGAAGAGAGAATCACTGTGCAACATCATCTGTCTTTCACTTTTTAACTGTGCATTTTTTTTTCTCCAAATGTCTGCCCTATTGTGCAGGTATGGCTTACCAGAGGTGGAAGTTAGGATGAGGAGGAGAAGGAGGGAAAGGAGTAGAATAGGATTGGGAGAGGAGTTAGGGAGGGGGTGAGGAAGGGGTGAAGAATTCTGGAGTACCATGAAAGAGGGCATCACTGTGCAAGGACATCTGTCTCCCACTTTTAAACTGTCTGACTTGAGCAAGTGGTGCCAAAGAGAGGTGTCAAATTGAAAAGAAACATATTGGGGATGGGATAGGGTGAGAAAGTTCTATCATCTGTACAAAGAAAAAACCACAATCAGCTTTGATAATTTCCTACCCATACTCTGAATTGTAGGACCTGTAGAGTCTTGATGGAAAGGGTTGCACATTTTTTTAAGGAGGTAATGGGGACAGAGAAATGTTTCTGGTATTTGTAAAGGAAGACATGCATGGCATCATTCACTTCTTAACTTACGTGCTATCCAGTGGGTATGGTTATAAGATCTAGAATTGTGATGAAGTGGGAGAAGGAGGGACAAAATGGGGTGGAGGACAAGGAACAGAGCAGGAAATATGATTTGCAGTACTTAAAAAATATGTTCCTTCAGTTGAGTATCAAGAGTGAATGTCGTCATTTTTCTATACATTCCATCACTTACTAAAAGATTGACTCTATTTTATGCAAAAAAAAAAAGGATCAGTTTTTTTAGATTAAAAGAAGTCAAAGTATGGCCTGTTACATCAAATTCCAAAAGCTTTGCTATCACTTTAGACAAAAATTTTACAAAGTCAAACCATGATAAAACCGCAATTTTAGTTTGTGAGTAGGATTGTGTGGTAGAGACATGAATTTTTTTTTTTCTAGCCACAATCTTCTCTTTATATAATCCTTTGTCTGCTTTGAGTGCTGCTTGGCACAGAAAACCCCATAGTGCTGTACACACTGTCAAAAGTCCCTGGCATAGCTAAGGTTAAGCAAGAGATTAGACTCTCTGATATTTCATAATTATCAAATAATTGCTAACCCTAGATTCTGCCTTGATGTGGAGCCGATCATATCCAACTGCCCCTGCGATGGAGTGCCGGTCATCTGCGACCTCAACCCCTGCAACGTCGGTTGCGGGGGTCACGAAGATGCCACGTGCTACATCGACTTCTGCAACGGCTGCACGGCGATGTGGTACAGCAACGGCAACCACGTCAACTGCCAGGCGGAGGCACGCGGTAAATGTCGTCCTAAATTTTTATCCTACAGATTTAAGGGAATCACAGCCTTCGTGTCAGTTATGTATAAACAGTTCTTACTGCTTTGTGGTAAACTTTGTCTACGAATCATGTGGAACTTTGGGATACAACAACACTTCATGTTCACAATGTTGACAGAGGTTAATAGTATACAAATATTAAATGTTTATGAGTGTGATGATTCCGAATATTACATGAGCGTGCAAATTTAACCGTCCTGTTCAACGATGCAAAGCGGAGTTGAAGAGAACGCTCAAACTTGCACCGAATGTAATATTCAAACCGTCGCACGAGTGATAAAACATTGAATATTTGTTTTATACAACACACGATAAGCCTGGTCTAGCAGCTAGACCAAAATAGATCTAACGTTAAGCCTATAATAAAGGAGGAGGACTAACAGTAAGGTTTAGCTCTAGATCTGGCTCTCAGTGCTTTACGATACACAAGTTTAGTGTGTCCTAAGATCTATTGCACAGCTGGCTTGCTTGATTTACTGTTCAATAGACAGCTATTGCACTGCCATTAAGAGTGAACGTGGGATAGCTGATTCTTCTGAATGTCATGTGACCTGCATTCATCCAATCAGATGGCAAGGATCTATACATGTGTTGTATAAAGTGCAATAGAAACAAAGATGGAATGGTGAAGGTTACATCAAAATTGGACATGGGACTAGCTATAAATGTCATGGAATTTTATTCAGTTTCATGTGTGGTTATGAAACAGCTGATGTCAGTCCCAACTGTGTATGCAAACTTAAGTAAAACTCACTTGTTGGGGAAAACACCTGAACAAGTTAATTTCATGCTGCCAAGGAAAAGAAAACCCAAACAAATAGATTCAGGTTGTCATACAGTATTTGTGTTCAAACTGTCATATATTATTATTAGCATGCATGAGTGTATCAAGGAATTGTTCAACTTTCAAGGAGGCTTTTGAATATTTAGATATTTATTATATCAATAGATGTAATCTTGCTATTATATGTGTTCAAAAAGTTTGTTACCATCTCATATTTCTTCCAAAATCTATTTGAATTGTAATGTCCATGATTGTAACACCTGTCTTGCTTATGAGTGTTATTTAAGTTATGTTGGAACAAAAGGACGATCAATGAGGAAAGATATACCCAGTGATCTGAAAATGAAAAAGTTTCTGCATAGTTTTAGATGAAATTACAAATCTTTACTTCTGAATTTAAATTCTCAGGCGAACTGATTATTTTAGTTGCACTTTGATATGTTTTCTATTCTTTTCTTTCTCTCTCTCTCTCTCTCTCTCTCTCTCTCTCTCTTTACTCTTTTCTGTGCTTCCCTTATCATGAACAGTTTATGATTATTAGGAGTCAACATTTCACAAGGCTTATTGCTCTTCCCTGTAGAGCCCCATTCACATCAACTTATGTTTTCCTTTACGGTGTCCTTTTTCTCATCCTGATCACATGAGTGTGTATGTATTATATTTTCAGTATTATTTCCATTTTGCCTGTTTCCATTGAATCAGTGGCCTGTTGTAATTATGTTTAATGGAAAATGAACTTGAACTTGAACTTTACCAGATTTTATCCATTGATCCTCCCCCAGATTGTGTCAATGGCACGGTTCTCCATCAGTCGGGCACTTCATGGAAGTCTGATGCTTGCACCACCTGCACTTGTACTGTGAGTATTAAACTTGAATTCCTCCTCTTCTCTAAGAAGAGGTTTCATGTAAAGGGGTAAAAAGGAGAATCCCTTATTCTTTCTCTCATTTTTAATCTCTTCGAGAGAGTTCCCCTTAAATTTGAGTCAATCATGTTATAAGGATGTAAACAATTGTAGGTGGTTTGCTTGTTTTATAAGATTTCTTTTTTCCACTAGATCCACACTGAATTTTCCCCTCTGTGGTAGTTCATGCTGCAGACATTTCTTCATTTAATCTTGACATTCAATATGGCTTAGTTATGGTTTTTTTATCATTCTTTCTCATGAGGTAGACAAAATTATTTGTCTGTGCCCCTTCTTACGAAATTTTGAATTTAAGTCAGCTGTTGCAGTTCTCCAGTTTTAGAGGGTGCTTTTTTTAAGCCAAACTCTGTAAACTGGAAACTCTCTCTTTTCCTAGTCTGAAGGAGTTTCATGGTTTGCTGAATATGTTTACCTAGTATTGGAGACAGGCATTGTGATATCATCCAAACAGTACTATATGATCAACATTGTATTCTTTATTGCTGTTTTAATATGATATTTCTCATCTTAAAAGGGGAAATTTTTAGTATGATTCTTGCAAAGAAAACATAGCGATAACAGACAATCACAGATGACATTTTTCTGAAGAGTTGAGTAAATGATATTGCATGGACGGGTGAAATATAATTTAATAGATGTAAACCCTTTTAGTGGTATACATTGTATTACAGCAACTCATTTACGCTAACCTAGTATTACTTGATGGTGTGTAAGTGAATGTCTGGGTTATTTGGAGTAAAAAAAGTACCCCTGATATTATGTGCATTGTATCATATTGCCCCAGAGATGGGCACTCTCTCCTGGCCCCTCTCTCACTCTCTCACTCTCACCCCACCCCCCCCCCCCTCCATCTCTCTGTCTCTGTCTCTCTCTCACACACACACACACACTCTTCAGAGGGGTACAGTTGATTGCCAGAGAGACTCTTGCCTGCCTACACGCTGTGACTACCCAGCCACGCCATTCGGTGAATGCTGCCCTCTCTGTAATGGTGAGTTTAGGTCCAATGATCTAGATTAATACTTAAAGGCCTTGTTTACCTTTGGGAGCAATGATTTAAAAAAAGTTCAAGATATCACTTGTGATGGATATGTGTAGGTCAGTTGTATCACAAAACATCCTACCATATAAGAATTTTGCAATTGAACGTAAAATATAAGGAGATATCACTATTTTTCTCAATAAACCGTAAATGTAGACGGTTTAATCTAGAAACATTTTTATTATAACTATTGTTCACATTTTGTATATTTAACAATACTTAACATCGACTATACTAGTGCAATTTTTTACATTGGTTGTTTCTATCCCTAACTCACATTTTAGAACTATTTTAAGGCACGAATGCTGGGTTTTTGTTTCAGCTGCAAATGGCAAATTATGTCCTTAAAGGGCAAGTGCACCTTTAATATATGTGTGGACCTAGTGAATGCAGCAATATTAGTAGAACACATCAATGAAAGTTTGATTACAATGGGACAATCTGTTCAAAAGTTATGAATATGTAAAATTTCAGTGCTGCCATCACTGGATGAATAGATTACTATGGTTTGTGATGTTACATGCATAGAATGATTTAAAATAGAAAATGTGAAGGGAATTCCACAAAATTTCTTCTTTTTTTTTAAAAGAACTTATTCCCTCAACTCGTTACTGACATATGTTAAGGGTAACATTATTCCCCTGCCTATATCATCCTACACATGTCACATCCCAAACTGTAATAGTTTTCTCATCCAGTGATGACGGCACCGAAACTTTAAAAATTCATAATTTTTTTGAACGGACTGTCCAATTTTCTTCAAACTTTAACTGATGTGTTCAACTCATATTGCTGCATTCACTCAATCCCCATTTATATGTTTATTGAGGTGAATTTGTCCTTTAAGGAGAGGGAGAAAGAGACAAATTCCATAGGTCACCTGGAGGTCATGGTAGAACACAGGATCATCCGTGATTATTGTACAGGATTTTGAGTGATTTGTATGTGCGCCATTAGAGATGAACAAAAAAAGAACAAATCAGAACAAACATAATTAGAAGAATATATCAGTATGGATTACAGTTGCAACTATTTTTCTTAAGAAGACAGTGTGTACACTTGCATGTGAATAACCACATATTGATGACTTAGTGGCCCAAATTCACAATGTATCCCATGGATTATGCAAATTTCATCTACGCATATGTGCTGGACAGATTGCGTACGTCAGTAGATATCCAATGATGAATACGAGCTTACACTTACACTTATGTAAAGTACACTTGTTTTTTTGTTTGTTTGTTTTCTCCTTGCTTGTTTTAGTCCATGGACTAAGATGTAAACCATGGATTTGATTAAAGCTACCTTTGTGAATTCTTATCAAAGTGTTTGTTTGCAGAGAGATTGACAAATATGAGCACATTTTGTTGTTTTGTTCATCACTCTGACAAATATTGAACAACAAAATATTGAAAAACATGGGAATATGAATTCATTTGTATTCCTTTTTCTGTTTATATGCTTATGAACCTGTACAATTTTTTTGTTTTTATGATTGTGATTAAAAATTGTTTTTAATGTCGAGATCAAAGCCAAATCTACACTGCTTATATGATTTGATAATGATAAGAAATTGTACACTGCAAGAATACTGGTTGCTTTGCTTCAAATAAGATGCACAGACTGTTTTTGCAGGAAAAAAGAAGAAGTTGTGATCTGTTACTAACTTTATCAACTGCTGGAATATCAGTATACTGCAGGCCAGTGATCATATCCACTTCATGTGACTTTGAACATGCAACATGTGTAATTTTTAGTATATTTGGGGGGAGAGCGAAGAGATAGTGATAGACCAAGAAGTTTTTGATGGGTTGTTTCGTCCATGTATTGTCTCAAGCAATGAACAATATGCTTGATTTATCTGATGCACTTTACATATACTCATCTTCTTCATGTGATGCCCGAAGTGAATGGCATTTAGCTGTGATTTCAGAGATAAACAATTTCTGATTACCAAACAGTCTTGAGAATCAGGTATGAGGCTGCTCAGAAGTTTTTGTTGAATTGCTGTAAAAGCAAGTTAGGAAAAACAAAAACAAAAACCAGGTTTTTGAGAGTAATGTTAGTATTAAAGTCAGATTTAGTTTTGGTCTTGTAGAGCCAGAAAGCAAGGAGAAATCAGATATGCCGACGTGTGGATATTACAGAAAGTGAAATGAATGTCTCTAGACTTTGTCCATAGCACACAATATTCCTGTAAAGTGAGATCAGGGATTTGCTAAACTCCTCTTTAATCCGCTGTTTCCATGATCTCATCTTTGGTATGCAGACTGCCAGTATGGGGACCAGTTTATCCGCAACAGGGCCACAGTCGTTCCCATCTACGATGAATGCGCCGATTGCCAGTGTCTGGTGAGTGGACAGCTGTACAGCAGTGTCAGTTTGCTGAAATGCACAAAATAGATATGCTGTGGTGTTGTTTGGATTTAACATAGCACAATATGTTCAAGTTAGATTTTACTTTATTACTTTGATTTGCCATCTCCTATTTGTCGTCAGTTTTTATGTTGTTTGTGCAGTACATTTGTTAAATATTTTATATTGTTTGTGATGAATTATGCTAATATAAATCCTGAAGACTGAAACCAAACCTAAGATATATGTGTTACTAAAAGCCATTGAATAGAATGTTACAGCTGGAGATGTTGAATATAATTCCCAATGCAGCATTGACATGCATTATTGATAGGCAGCGAGAACACAACAGCCATGAATATCTCCATCACAATCGATTGTGTGGTATTAAATATAAACCTCTGCATGGTAGAGGCTTTCAATAATGCAAGTGTGAGAAAATTGTAAAGTGGAATTTAAGGTGTTGACTTGTGTAATGCCACTCCCTGCACAGAATGGGGACGTCAGATGTCAAACCAGGGAATGCCCAAGGCCACAGTGCACACACCCTCTCAAGCCACGGAACGGATGCTGTCCAGAATGCAATGGTGAAGTCATGTTGTTGTTGTTGTTGTTGTTGTTGTTGTTGTTGTTGTTGTTGTTGTTGTTGTTGTTGTTGTTGTTGTTGTTGTTGTTGTTGTTGTTGTTGTTGTTGTTGTTGTTGTTGTTGTTGTTGTTGTTGTTGTTGTTGTTGTTGTTGTCCTCCTTCTCCTTCTTCAGCCTGTGTTTGGTGTAAGAAGAAATTAAGAAAGAGAGTATGCCCAACTTCCATGGCTATAACACACCAAAAAAATCTTTGTTTGAAGACATTTTTAGGGATGGAAAGTATTTTTCGGATCAGGTGAACCAATTCTTCTTGGAACCAAGCATGCCGCAAAATGTTTGTACATTTTGTGCAGTGTTTCCTGAAAGGTAGATTTCTCTTTTAATATAGATGATCTTTTGAATGCTTTAAGTCACTTTGCTGCCATGCCATCAAAGAAATGTGAGATGTGACTTGGTATTTAAAACAGATTACTGATCACACCTGTAATCACACTAATCACCACAAATAAAAGAATGTTTATTTTGTGATTGGCCAAGACTAGCAAACCAACACCTACCTGTATGATTCTTCCCGGCTCGATCAGTCTGTTCAAGAGACATAGCACTTGCACCTTGTTACCTAATGACAGCTTGATATTGTTGCAGTCTGACTTTTACATGGCTTAATAAACACTATGACCTACACATACACTGTGGGGTGTATGGTTGAACAATGGGTAATCCAGCTGACTCCTCATCATACTGGTTAGCCAACCAGGAGAGTGACCTCTTCCTTCTGCTCTTCTGAACTTCTAAAGGCTTCAATCTTCTCAGAACTTGATTACTTCAGTTCTCCTCCCGTATTCTTGCCCGCCGAGTGAAAAACATCTGCTGCAGTAGCATCATTCAGTTTCTCTCTACTTGTATGCTCAACTGCCTTAGATAAATTCTGTCATATGAATCACTTATTATATTGACATGAATTGTTATTTACAAAGAAATAAGTGTTTAAAATGAAGAGCAAAAAGAAAAAAAAATCAAAGGACCTACATTTTTTGGTGTATGTACATCAATGTGTAGGAGTTCATGGCTACCCAGGGACTCATGCATATTTATCAGTACATATTAATATTCATATCGTCGCATATTACTCCAATATCATTTGTCATTTGCTGCATCTAAAAACATTTCCGCTTTCTCTCTCTGTCTCACGCACTCAGACTGTGAGTATGAAGGAAGTCGGGTTGCCAACGGCAACACCTTTACAGCGGACCTGTGCACGTCCTGCACCTGCAGGTACGGCTCAGTGAGCTGCCAGCCGGTGCGCTGCCCTCAACTCAGCTGCCTACAGCAGACGACGCCACAGGGCGAATGCTGCCCTCGCTGCACCGACGGCTGCGAGTACGAGGGGATGTCATTCAACAACGGGGACTTCTTCACTCCCATGTCCAATCCATGCCTAAGGTGTTCATGCCTGGTGAGCTGAAATATTTCCATAGAGATATACAAAAAAATAATCATACTTTGATTTGGTCTTCAATCCTCCTCTCCCATCATACAATGTAGCTTTGTTTTAAGACAGAATGAGTAATAGGTAGTATTTCTTTTCAAGAGAAAAAATTAGTGAATTGCCACCTTTGATACACTTTAATACATTTTTTGTCTACTTGGGTCAATATTTTTTAGATGTGTTCATATCATAATTATCAGTCAACTTGGGATACTCACAAATAGTGCTGCTATGGGATATCTTGTGCTCCCCAACCCAACCCAAGAAATGACAAGAACAGAAATAGGAACTGCAATCATAGCTAGGTTTAAGATACACAGCACTCACAAATTTGAAGTTTCATGTGTATCTGCTAATGCTGAATAACCCCCTAGTTGTTGCTGGAAGGGAGACTCACAATTACGAGGTAGAACGTAGATCCATGCGCAATCTGACCGTGCATACTCTACTCTTGATGAAGGGATAATACAATAAGCCTTGCATATTACCTGAAATTATTCTGCCCAAGGGGCTGCTTTGGAAGTATACAAAGTACAGAGTCTGCCGTTGAAACATATAAAGGCAGGTAGTGGCTTAGTTGCAACAAATTGAGATATTGCCACAATATGCAGATTAGCTAAGTATCATGACGTATGAAAGCCTCTGATAGGATTCCATTTTCAGGGCATTGTCCGTCAATAATGAAATCTAAAAAGTCCTAATCCACCCCAATTTACTCCCTGGGAATTGTCCAGTGAAATTCAAACTCCAGTGGAGGGTGTGCTGCGGTGCAGTCATGTAGATTTATTTTGGCCTGTCTCACTACCACAGAATCGCAGCAATATATATCTGAAGTGACAAAAGAGGCAGCTTCAAGATGTGTGGTTCTGCACATATACCGATTAGTAGCACGTTAGATATGACATATTCATCTATGAGTACACAATTTCAGCAGGATGTCCATACTAGTTTCCCAGATTCGCAAAGTGCAGAACAAAATAAAAACATCTATATGTTCCTGTTTGTCAATTTTGATCCCTCTTTTTACCCCAGAATAACATTGTGCGCTGCAATCCTCAACAATGCGAGCCAGCCCCATGCCCCAACCCGGTACTTCTCCTGGGCGCCTGCTGCCCAATTTGCACGGACAAGTGCGTCTACAACGGGCGGACGTACAACAACGATGACCGCTGGGTGTCCGATGACCAGTGCCAGCAGTGCATATGTCAGGAGTCCAGGGTCACTTGCACTGACCTCTCACGTTGCAGGGAGCAATGTCAGCACGGGTCAGTTTTGTCAGAAAACAGAAAATGTGACAAATTATACTGCAGCTTTCTCGTGATACTGTAAAAGCTTTTATTTTCACAAATGAGGAGGTCAGAGACATTTTCCCAAGATGTTGTTTCACTGATCTCCACAGAGGCTATTGCAAGTGCACTAATGCCTGTCCATTTGTGATATTATTGCTTGTTATCAAATTTGTAGCATAACAGTGATTTTCGAAATTCATAAAAATTAAAGCCTTGCAAAAATAACAGCTTTTACTGTACTTGTTAGATGTGTGAAAGTTAAGAAATGAAAGGAAATCCCAATAACATTTTGAAGTATTTCCATCAGAATGATTTATGTCTTGTGCTGATTTTGTATATCAATATCAGGGTGGTCCACAACTTGAAATTTTAGCATGTTGCAAGCTCAGAATCTGAGAATATTGCAGAAATTGAATATGCGCGGAGCGCACACGATGAGTACGTAGTACGCAATATTTTGCTGCTTATCTCTCTTTGTGCTGCTTACATTCAATGTTCTCTCTCATGTTTTGCACACAAATATCTAAAGTACCTGGTAGTTTGATGTTTCTTATGTTATGCACATGTTTTGCACATTTTTGAATACTTTTACTTTGAGCTTGTTGCAAATTCTTGAGGATGTTGCATAGCATGTTGCTGGCTTTTTAGGATGTTGCACAAGAATTTTAGCATGTTGCAGCGACATGCTAAAACCCCTCATGGACCACCCTGCAATATGAAATACTTCGAAATAGTTGTTTTGCTCCAGTAGTTAGGATTGTATTTCCTTCATAATTCTAAGTGGGACAAGTGGGGATATTCAAGGCAAACTCTATGGTTTTAGGAAGGGACAGTGGCTATTATTTTTATGCCTCTGCCAGGAAGTGGTGCCGGAGGCATTATGTTTTCGGGTTGTCAATTTGTAATATTTTGCCAATTTTGTGAAAATGTAATCACACATTGTCCACATGTACTATAGACCAAGTAGGAGAATCATGCATTATGGCGGAGGCATACCAGTCGCCATAGCGACATTTCTAGTTTAGAATAACTTTGTCGCCTTAAAAGTCATTGAAGATGTACAATATACATGAGGTCAGAGCAAAAGTGATTATTTCAGTAGGTAAAGGTTTCCAATTGACAATGTTTGATGATATTCAATGTGTACAGTGGAAATTAATGTAGGGAAAACGATGTTAAATGAACCCGAGTAGACAACTTCATATGAATGCAGTTGTGATGTTCAGTGAATAGCTTGGAACAGGTGAGCATGGGAAAGTTGACTCTATTCAGCAGAATGCATTAAGTGTGCGTACAAGTTACCATCCCGAGTGACAAATGATCAGCTGCTGGCTGTAAACCCACATCCATGGGAGCTTAATCATGTTGCATTGTTTGCCTTGATTCCAACCACATGATTCCATCATATTCACAGCTACATTGCTGAAGGCCAGTGCTGTTCAGACTGCACGGACTGTCTGTACGAGGGCCAGTTCCAACGCAACAACGCAGAGTTCGACAGCACCGATGGATGCGAGGTCTGCCGCTGCCATTCGGGCACGGTCACGTGCCAGCAGCGACCGTGCCCAGACACGGGTTGCCGGGAGGTGGAGACCCTGGATGGAGAGTGCTGCCCAGTTTGTCGCGGCTGCATCGACCGCGGAGGGACACGCCACGACCATGGCACACACTTTGTCCCGACCTACGACGTGTGCTCTGACTGCACCTGCTCGGAGGGACGGCTGTCGTGCCAGACGATCCGCTGCGAACAGCAGTGCTCGCATCCGGTCATCGACCCTTCAGCGTGCTGCCCTATATGCGATAATGGCTGCCAGGACGGAAGCACGCTCTACAACGATGGCGACATCGTGCAGAGCCCGGAGAGGTGCCAGATCTGCCGCTGCTCCCGGGGGAGCATCCTGTGCGACCAGGTGCCCTGCCCGCAGCTGACCTGCCCCAACCCTGTCCTGCTGCCCGGCCAGTGCTGCCCGGAGTGCAGGCAGTGCGTGTATGAGGGGGCCACGTACTACAATGGAGAACAGTTTGTGTCTCAGCAGGATCCCTGCCAGAGCTGTCGATGTGAGGTGAGAAAGAATACTAACATACCAAGGCTTGTCACTCAAAAAGTATTTTCTTATGCGTGGCATGTGTTGCAATGTTATCTTAACCCATTGAGGACGAGTCCTAAGTACAATGTATACTCGGGCAAGGGTCTATGGGAAATGCATGTTGTAGCAAAATCAGTCCATCCTTTGTGGGTTAAACTTGTTCTTCCGTGGGAAAGTTTAAATGTCATCAAGCAATAATTTGTGGAATGTTTTATTGTCGTTGTAAATTTTACATAGGTTTATATATTTCCCATGGAAAGATTGACTGAGAAAAATCTGTGTATCTACATATTATCTTTCTCTCTTTTTTCCCACCTACAAAGTAAAGTACACCCTTGTGTTCTTTGGGAAGGTGTTTATCATTATTGCAATTCATTTTGAATAGAACAAACAAGTAAGGAAGATGAGACAGTTTGTCGTTCTCGAATAATTAGAAGCTGAAGGCCAGCATGACTTAAGGCAGGGCTCGACACTAACGGTGGCCCGGTGGCCCGGGGCCACCAAAAATGAAAGTCGGGCCTCCAAATTTCAAAAAAGGGCAAATTTGGTGGCCCGCCAAAATTTTTTGAAAAGTGTCATTTATTTATGTTAAGATGTTGCAACCCATGTGCCTGTCAATGAATATCTTTACTTAGTCTTACCATTCAGAAGTTAGATTTGTTTAAAGGATGGATGAAAAGGATTGAATGAGTGCCTGAGAGTGAGTGTTGCGAGTTTGATGAGGTTTATTTATGAGTAGATATGTCCAGCTTCCAATTATTACTATGATAAAACTTGAATATTTGACTAATCTAAAAAAAAGTAGGAATTTTAATGTGGTTTTTTTTTTGGTTTTTTGGGAGGCCACCAAAATTGTCTCTCGGGCCACCAAAAATTTGAAATTGATGATTTTGGTGGTCCCATCGGGCCACCAAATAAAAAAGTTAGTGTGGAGCCCTGCTTAAGGGCATTGTTATCCTATATTTTTAAAAGAATATCTGCCTTGAGAAATTTAGATTTTGTCAGTTGTAAGGGATCTGCTTGTGAGGTGGATAAGTGACTGATATTGGATCCAAGAAAGTGGCAAGCAAGGTGATGAAATTATCAGATGATAATATATGTTTTATTTGTGAATAGATCAAAAGCTTGATATCGTAATTACCACCTATCTATGTTTTGAAATGTAAGAATACTTTGTTTTGAAGTTTCATGTTTTGCATGCTCATGAATTATTTAGGATAAAGCCCATTTTCTGAAAACTTTGAGTTTCTAGTTATTAGCTTTCTGCCATTTTGTCTCATGTTTTTGGAAATAGAGAGACAATAAAAAGACAGTTAACCCACTGAGGACAAGCTGATTTTGCTACAACACTCATTTCTCGTAGACACTTGCAAGAGTACTCAGGACTCAGGACTTGTTCAACGGGTTAATACATCACTTGAAAGCTCAGAGTGTGGACAATTTCAAAATGCCAAATTGAGACTATTAATAGTGGTTTGATGGAAGATTTGTCAGGTTTTCTTCAAAGGATGTCAAACATAATTATGACTTTGCTTTTGACATCAGCACTCTTGAGACACAATCCCAATATCTTTATTATGGATTTGCAATGTGGCCGTAGGTTGGCGAAGTGCGGTGTGTTGACCAGAGGACTCAGGGGCTGGTATGCCAGAGGTCCTGCACCCATCCTGTCCCGGTCCCAGGCCAGTGCTGCCCCGACTGCACGCAGTGCCAGTACGACGGCCGCGTCATCCCTGATGGCATACAGTTCCGTCACTTCACAGACCGGTGTCAGATCTGCACGTGTTCGGTAAGTCGGGTCCATTTCTAACACGCAGAGTATGATGCCCACATCAATCCCAATTGCTCACAGTTGTAATATTTGCTCTGGGTTGCTGTGGATATGCTTTGGTGTATTTGATAAGGTTCTTGTGCTGAAATCCTGCTTAGCACTTACACATCTGTAAGTTGATGAGGCATTTTACCTACATTGTGCTGTAGAGCACTATGTTTGAAATTGTCACCTTACAATGTGGGATAAATGAAATTGTAATGACATGACCCCCACCACCCCAAGGGGGCAGGGCTGGAGAACCTTTTGCAGAGCCAGGAATATTACAACAGATTTTGTTGCAATTAGACACAAGCAACTAAAAATAAGTTTTTCATAAGCACTAAGCCCCCCGGGGCTCTTATTTAGCACTACCATCAGCTCCCAGTAATCCTATGTCAAGGAATGTGGTTTCCACAAAAATGTCTCAAGTCTGGTACTCCTATACCTTGAATGATGATATTTTTTACCTCGTGAGCCATCACCTCAACGTTTGATATGTCATTTCCACATAGAACTTTCATGATGTTTTGTCAAGAGGGGGCACCATGTGTAACATCAACACAGTAGCCGCGTGTACATGTAAGTTTGGGAGCTTTAAGGGACAGCTTTGATACTGATAATCTGTCTGAAACCCTACAGGGAGGATCAGTGGTGTGTGAGCGAGAAACCTGCCCCCCTGTCCAGTGCAGCAGCCCAGTCTACGCCGATCCAGAGGACTGCTGCCCTCAATGTCAGGTCTGCATCGATGAGGGCAGAGAGTACCAGGAAGGGGAACGCTGGCAGTCTACTAGCAATGAGTGCCTGGACTGTGTCTGCCAGGTATGACCATATTTTCTGTCTCATTTTCATCTGTTCAGTGCCAGGGATGTTGTTATAATTGATGTTGATGAAGCACAGATCTTGATTTCAGTAGGTAGTAGATTTTTACGAGGCTAGGAGTCTTAAGAAGTTATTGGTTTAAATGCAAAGTTATGACCCATCAGTGATTGCAGTTGGGGAGCAGGATAAAATGTGAGAGAGCAAGTCTTGTTTTTTTTTCTATTTCTTGTTCACTTCTAAATGGGAATGCCCATCTAAAAAATGAATGATGCATCAGACTTCCATACACTTCCCTCCCCCCCCCCCCATCTCTTGTTGTGGCCACACATATGCCCTCAGGGTGTGGACTACAGTGGGCACTCCTGCAACAGATGCTCTGTTGTCATGCTGCATGTCTGACCTGGGCAATGTTCTGATGGACTGAACTTAAAATTTGTGTTCGTGCGATGATGTAGTAAATTGTGCCTTGTTTGTAGCATAAATAGCAATACTACAGAGAAAGTATGGGTGTGTGAACCTTGTCAATGCAATAATGGGATGGTTTTAAAATGACGGTCATTGCCTGATTGTCTGAAAAAAATAAAGATTTACACTGTGTAGATCTTGATAGAATCACATTAATGGCAAATATTATGTTGTTATCTTATGATCCAGCATTTCAGTAAGACTGAAACAGATCAATTAACAAAGAAAGTTTATTAGCTATACATACATCTGTAATATCACAAGGTATTTGACTCTTCATATTTTGAGTATTCACATTGAAGTGTCTCAATCATCGAATGTAGAATGCTTTGTGACACGTGAATGTACTAATTTTCAGATTTCAACCTGTGGTAAATGGTATCATTTCGCTTCTTGACACCTCTTTTAATTCTACAGAATCAGCGAGTGACTTGTGAGCCCAGACCTTGTCCCCCGACCCAGTGCAGTCACCCTGCTAAACACCACACGCAATGCTGCCCAGGGTGCACTGACTGTGAATATGATCGACGCTACATCACTAACGGCCAGAAATTTGGTGACCCCCTCAACCACTGTGAGACCTGCTCCTGCCTGAACGGGAACATCCTCTGTGAGCGCGTGCGGTGTCCGACCGTGAATTGTCCCAACCCTGTGGTTCTGGAGGGCCAGTGCTGTGCAGTTTGCCATGAGTGTACTTACGACGGTGCCGTGTACCAGGACGGCGAAACATTCCCCTCTCCTGATAACCCTTGCGTTGAGTGCACATGCAGCAATGGGCAGGTCAGGTGTGAGCCGAGGCCCTGCCCGCCTGCAAACTGTGCATATCCAAGTCGGGACACCTGCTGCGCAGTGTGCGATGGCTGCTACTACAATGGGGCTAATCATGACAACGGAGCCCTATTTGTGGACTCGGGTGGGGAGTGTCGTGAATGCCAGTGCATCAATGGAGATGTGACCTGCACCACGCCCATCTGTGCTCCTCTTGAAAACTGTGAACTGGAGGAGACTCCTCCAGGAAAGTGCTGCCCAGTCTGCTCAATCAAGAAGGTTTACAACTGCACCTTTGGTGACAGGACCTACCGTGAGGGGGACACCTTCTTCAATCCCATTAACGAGTGCCAGCGGTGCGAATGCACCAGCGGACGTGTCATATGTCATGACGCACCTTGCCCTGAGGCCCCCTGTACACACCCACTCGTGTTTGGCTGCTGTCCTTCTTGTGATGGATGCACCTATGGAAATGAGAGCTATGCAAATGGTGTCCTCTTTGCAGAACCTGGCAATCCTTGTGGACAGTGCTCCTGTGAAGGTGGCTCTGTAATTTGTGAACGTTTGTCCTGCCCACCTCTCAACTGTCCGCATAGAACACATCCGGAAGGTGTCTGCTGCGAAGTGTGCATCAACCACGACTGTGTCTTCCTCGGAGAGACGTTTTTGCACGGGAAGCGCTTCACCCATCCAGATGACCCGTGTCAAGAATGTGTTTGTGATGATGGCAACACTGACTGTGCTGTAGCTCCGTGTCCTCAAATCACCTGCCCTTACCCAAAGCAGGGACCATGCTGCCAGCAGTGTGATGGGTGTCTGTACAATGGAGATGAGCATAATGATGGTGATGTCTTTTTCAACCCTCTGGACCAATGCCAAGAGTGTGAATGCCAGTCGGGCTTTGTGAACTGCCGACCTAGATCGTGTCCTCCGGCACCTTGCAGCCATCCTGCTACTCGCTCTGGTGATTGTTGTCCCGTCTGTGATGCGTGCTCGTACTTTGACCGTCCCTTCCAGAATGGGGACAGCTTCCCCGATCCCGAAAATGTCTGCCAAACCTGCACCTGTCTGAATGGTGAAGTGACGTGTGAGCGGTCGGCATGTCGTGTCGCTTCCTGTGAATTCCCTGGCCGCGACCAGTGTGGGTGCCCAACATGTGACAGCTGTGTGTACAATGGTGTAGACTTTGATGATGGGGCTGTTTTCCCTCATTTCAATGACACATGTAGGGAGTGCGTCTGCAGGCAAGGGGAAGTTGACTGCTATCTACACTCATGTCCCCAGCCAAGATGTTTTAATCCTGTCTTACTTCCTGGTAGCTGCTGCCCATCATGTGATGGCTGTTCATACGACGGAAACAATTATGTAAATGGACAAGAGTTTGCAGATACAATTGATGACTGCCGGGTCTGCTCATGCCTCAATGGAAACGTTAACTGTGCAAAACGTCTGTGCCAGGTTGTGTCCTGCACTCATCCTATGCCAGATGCCTGCAATTGCCCAGCATGTGATGGATGCATGTATGAAGACGTCATGGCCATTTCGGGGATGACATTCGTGGACCCAAATAACATGTGCAGAGACTGCCTGTGTTTGAGGGGTTCCGTCAGCTGCATTGATCGTGTCTGTCCTCCTGCCAACTGCTCCAATCCGGCAAACATTCCTGGTGAGTGCTGCCCTGTGTGTCTAGCTCCCCAGTGCAGCGAACCAGAAAACCTCAGTCCATGCGACGACTGTGAGTGTATCGATGGGAACTGGCAGTGTACCCGAAGACCTTGCCCTGCTCCAGTCTGCCCACATCCAGGCACAGACGGATGCTGTCCTGTGTGTGATTCTTGCACATATGGAGGAAAGCCATGGGCAAATGCAGACAACTTCCCTGACCCCGAGAATGTGTGCCGCACATGTCAGTGTAACAATGGCTTTGTGAGCTGCCAGGATCCAACCTGTCCTTCTGTGGAGTGCAGTAATCCCATTGTTCCTGCAGGGCAGTGCTGCCCAGTGTGCACAGGACAATGCACTGTTGATGGGCTGACATACGAAAATGGAGAGACATTCGTTCCACAGACGGATGTCTGCCAACGCTGCACATGCAGGAATGGCCAGGTATTCTGCGAGTCGTTCACATGTTCTCGCCTCTGTGCTCATCCTCAGAACATTCCTGGCCAGTGTTGTCCAGTCTGCGATGGTTGCCATTTTGAAAATCTGAACATTGCTAATGGAGAGTCCTTCCGTCACCCGGCAGACAACTGCCAGATGTGTACCTGCGTCAATGGGAATGTTGATTGTCAAGCAGTGAATTGCCCGCCTGTCACTTGCCCGAATCCGCAGAGGGTGGATAATGAGTGCTGCATGTCATGCCTGGAATGTACCTACAATGACCAAACATACCAAGATGGAGCAGTCTGGTATCCTGTGGAGAGGCAGTGCACCCAGTGCGAGTGTGTCGGAGATGTTGTCAACTGTGGTCCTTTGGAGTGTCCAAGTAGTCAATGTACCCATCCTGTCAAAGGTTCGTGCTGTCCACTGTGTGATGGGTGTCTCTTCGAAGAGCGATTGTACAACAACGGAGAGACCTTCCGTCCAGACAATTGCAGAGAGTGCAATTGTGTGAATGGAAACGTTCTCTGCCTGGAGAGAGAGTGCCCCATCTTGACTTGTGCAAATCGAATCAGAGATCCAGGTCAGTGTTGCGAGCGGTGTCAGGGATGTACTTATGAAGGGTTTGAGTACACTAATGGTGAGTCCTGGATGTCGCCACTCAATCCATGTCTCACCTGCCAGTGTCAAGATGGTGTTACTGTCTGCTCTGAGCTCAGATGTCTTTCACCAGATTTCTGCGCCAACCCCATCTACTTGCCAGACCAGTGCTGTCCAATCTGTCCTGGCTGTGTCTTCAATGGAGTCACCTACAATGATGGACAGCGATTCAATCCATATAACGATCCATGTGAAACTTGCTATTGTCAGAGAGGCAGCTTGCTATGCCTGAGGGAGAGTTGTCCAAGTATGGTGGACTGCCCCGAAGATCAGGTCGTTGCACCGGCTGTAGGAGACTGTTGCGCAACTTGTACAGCAGAGCAAAGAAGTCGTGAGTGCACAGCAGATAATGTCGGTCAGCGCTTCAAGCCTTACAGCGATCCCTGCTACACCTGTGAGTGCAAGAACACGTCCCTCTGGGAGTGCATGAGTGAGATGTGCCCCATGCTCAGCTGTCCTCGATCAGAGCAGTTTGTGCCGCGTGGTGAGTGCTGTCCCCGCTGCCAGCGGTGCATCGATGAAGAGACTGGCCAGAACTACCTGGATGGACAGACATGGAGTAGGGGATTTGACAACTGCATCACCTGTTCCTGCGATGCTGGTGCTGTCAATTGTGAGATAACTCAGTGTGATGCACCTATCTGTCCTGAAGGTGAGGAACCATACAGACCACAAGGATCTTGCTGCTTTGCCTGTAGGACAGCATCTCAGCCCTGCACTTACCAGGGGATCCAGTACCAGTCTGGTGAAATGTGGCTGCGGGATGAGTGCACAAATTGTGAGTGTGTGGCTGGTGAGGTGCAGTGCAGGACCCAGCGCTGTCCAGTCATGAATTGTGCATCTGATGAAACTCCAGTGGTCATGCCAGGTGACTGCTGCCCAAGGTGTATCCTCCGTCCTGCAACATGTATTGCCTTTGGCGATCCCCACTATCGTACCTTTGACGGCAAACTGATCCACTTCCAGGGAGCTTGCCGCTACATCATGACCATGGACTGCCAGAACCAAGATTTTATTGTGGAAGTGACCAATGATGACAGGAACATGGGTGCAGTGTCCTGGACTCAAGAGGTCACTGTCATAGTTGCTGGAAATGAGGTCAATCTTGGACAAAGTGGCATCGTTCAGGTGAACAATGAAGTGGTCAGCCTTCCATACCTGAAACAGCCATACCTGTATGTTGAGCGTAGGGCCACAACATTCTATGTCAACACCAACTCCGGGGTGACAGTCCTGTGGGATGGAAGCAGCTACGTTGAGGTCAGTGTGCCTGGCACCTATGCCAGGCAGACCTGTGGATTGTGCGGGAACTTCAACGGATACCCACAGGACGATCTGCGCACCAGGTCAGGACAGCTGGCTAGCTCGGTAGCAGTATTTGGTAACAGCTGGAAGACGTCCGACCAGAGCAGCTGCGACGTGAAGGACACTGATCCTTGCACAGATGCAGGATTCCATGCCAGGAAGCTTGCCAACATCAAGTGTGCTGTCCTGAAGTCGCCTCGCTTCTCGGCCTGCCATAGCAAGGTGCCTCCGCAACAGTACTACGCTGCTTGTGTCTACGACCTGTGTGCCTGTGGATCCAGCGATGCTTGCCTGTGCGATGCTCTCTCAGCATATGCAGCAGAGTGCCGGCAGGAAGGTGTCCATCTCAACTGGAGATCTCCTTCACTCTGTGGTAAGTCTATATCTCTTGCAAATGAATTATTTGAGTGAAGTATCAATTTTCTTAAAGCCTTTTCCACACAATTTTTATTGTAGTGCACATTCCATATATGAAATGTGGGTATGATCTTGCTACCAATTTCTTCTGTGTTTGAAAGAAAGCAAGAGAATTTTATGTTCAGATATCAAGAGTATAATGAAGAAAAGGATACAAATTACTAAAGCATAGGTTTTCAAATAAATGGTACCAGGAATACCAGGTACCAAGAAGGAATAGTAGTATGTTAATGATGATTTTTTTTTTGTAAATCAAATTCTCTTGAACATAGTTTTGAGAATTGTTGTAGTCTTTCGACATCCAGAACTGCATACTGTTTACCAAAGGTTTCAAATGTAAATGCGGGATTTATAGAGAAATTATACAGGTTGTTATATCTCCAATGCAGTGGGGGGGAAAAACTCTTGATAGAATATAGTCCTGTAGTGAGTTCATTCAGAATATTAGAGAAAAGTCAAATGTTGGATTCCATAGGGAAGGGCCTGATCACTACCACATCAAACCTCAAAGAGTGAATTTTTATGCCTCCGCCACAAAGTGGTGCCGGAGGCATTATGTTTTCGGATTGTCCATCCGTCCTTCCGTCTGTCCGTAATGAATTTTGTGGACAGCGTAACTAAAAAATCTTTTGAGGTATCCTAATGGAACTTGGCATGTATGTGCATTAGGGGATAAAGTTGTGCCTATCAACTTTTGGGTGCACATGCTCAAGGTCAAAGGTCAAAAGGTCAAGGTCAGATGCTCAAAATCTCTCTATTTCCCCCATATCTATGCAATGCCTGAAGATGCTTTCTTGAAACTTAGTGCAAAGTTTGGGGTCATGAGGTCAAAGGTCAAAAGGTCAAGTAAAAGTGTTAAAATTTCACTTTTTTCTCCATATCTTGGAAATGGTTCAAGTTATCTTCGTGGAACATAGTATATATGCATGTACTGACTGGCAGTGATTATCTAGGGAATTTTAGGTTCATGGGGTCAAAGGTCAGGAGTCAAAGGTCAAGGGCAACACTTCAAACTTTTACTATTTCCCTCATATTTATGCAATGCCTGCAGGATTTTTTTTTTTAACTTGGTGTATGCATGTATAACCCAATAGAGATTCTCTGGGAAGTTTTTTTTTCCCAAAAAGGTCAATGGTCAAAAGGTCAGAGATCAAGTGAAAGTGCTGAACTTTACTTCTTCCTCCATATCTCAGAAGTGGCTCAAGTTATCTTGAAACTTAGTACATATCTATGCATGTTCTGCCTGACAGTGATTCTCTTATGAATTTTAGGGTCAAAGGTCAAGGGTCGAAGGCCAGATGAAAATTGTAACAAGTTACTATTCAATACAGAAATTGCACTTTTTCTCAGTACCTTGAAAATTACTCAGTGCATAAACTTATGAAAGGGTCACAGTCAAGCAAAAGTCCTAAAATCCCCAAATACATGCTCTCCCATTCATCCAATTAAACCTAGGTCAAGGAAGGTGAACATTCAGCACATTTGTGACAAACATATCATTTTAATATTTTGCCAATTTTGTGAAAAATATAATCACACATTGTCCACATGTACTACAGACCTATTAGGAGAATCATGCATGATGGCGGAGGCATACCAGTCGCCATAGCGACATTTCTAGTTCAGTTGTCTAATCTAATCTGGGAGCTAATCTCGTGTTCTGACTGTGACCGAATGGAAGCAGGCAGACATTTGTTTATGTTTCTCAGCTTTTGCAATTATGTACTCATGTCTGACTCTGACTTTTCACTGCAGCCATCAACTGTCCGACGGACAGGGGCTTCATGTTCGATGAGTGCGGCCCGGCGTGTCCCCGCACCTGTGCCAACAAGGACCTGCCCCTGGGCATCCTGGAGGACCAATGTCTCCGCCCTTGCGTGCCCGGCTGCAACTGCCCGGCGAGCAGGGTCCTGCACGACAGCGCCTGCATCGATCCCGCAGACTGCCCTCTTGACTACAACATCAATGCCACTGTTCTGGAGCCACCGAATTAAAGAAGAGGAAGTCAAGGTGAAAAAGCAACAACAATAGGATGAGATTATTATTGGGGTTGCATTTATGCATTAGGGAGATGTTTTACCTCCGGGCACTCGTGGGCTATGGATGTTGTCCAGCAAAGAAAACTGATACCTCTCCACTTCTGTCTGTGGTAAATTCATGGAGAGGGAGTTTGATCATGCAATGTATGATATTTTGTGTGTAGACAGAAATTTTAGGCTGCATATGTAAATGGAAGGTGGTGTCATGACCTGATAATGACACATGTCTGCACCTTGTCTTGTAGTAAAACCCGGGCTGCTCCTTCTTGTGTGTGTGTGTGTGTGTGTGTGTGTGTGTGTGTGTGTGTGTGTGTGTGTGTGTGTGCTTGTGTGAGAAAGAGTGTGATTATATGTACTGGAGCTTAGAGAAGTTCTATGTATTTATCTGTTTGTTTGTTGTTGTTTTTTACACACGAGAGTGAAATGTGATATCCCTAAACCTCTGTGATGATGCTCACAGCAGAATCCAACCTCAACTCTGAAGGGTATAAATTATGCATTTGTGTTTTTGTGTGTATATGCGCTTGTATGTGTGTATGTGTTTGTGGCTGTGCATATGTGTTATTTTTGTAGGCAGAGATAGAATAGCAGTATGATTGATGAATGGTGTGAAAAGGTAAATCATGTGTGATGAATTGCTACCTGTAGATTGTGCTGTATTATTTGACTACAAGTAATTGATTGACGAGAGTGATGAGGACCTTTCATACAAGAAAATCACAAACAGAAGACAGACTTAATTAATGCATGCATACCGTGTTCTGATAAGACAACACTTTGAAAATGTACACAAAAAAAGTGCTGATAACAGATTGAAATCATGTAGTACAACTTGTTTACAGTGAAGAGGGTAGGTAGGAAAGGTTTAAGGTGTCAGTATTAATCAAAGATTATCGTAATTATTTAGGTGTTAGAAAAGCAAACTGTCATTGTGAAAAGGAATATTTCTCTGCCTTACCCTGTGCAAGACTAGAGAATAGCACAATTTCCATGGAATTATCATCAATTATGCTTCAACAACTATGAAAAAAAAAACATGTGTCACCAAAGGTAAAGTGAAGAGAAACCGATAAATAGCCATCATCCTTGTGTCTTGAAGTAACCAATGTTTTTGAAGAATTCATATGAGGTGCAAATTTCTTAGGATAAGCTGCACATGTGACTTACATGTAATGTATGAAGAGTTTCCAACAAAAACATTTGGAAGAGGGGGACAATAGAGATTCCTGTGTTACGCAAGTTTTATTTAGATTGCTCTATAATTCCAACATTCCACACGTGCGTCTCACTTTGTGGCAGCGCAGGCAGACGGCGTGTCAGTGCTTTGGGATTTTTAGGTCATCAAATTAAATCTCGGGCATGAGGGGAAGGACGGAATATGTATGGATTAACAGAGTTCGTGTGGCATCTGTGCAGTGGGCAGAAAAAGTTTGTTCCTACTTAAAAGCAGTATACCTCTTGAGCACCTCGATGTGAAGCTATGTCTGTCGACTGCCACAATTATCTTGTCATGAAACGATCACCTTCTGTCTTTTGCACAAATCCCTTCCCAGATTTTGACAGCTGCTTTAACCCATCATGTATAGGAACTTGGTTGGCCCTGTATATTACTCATTGAGAATTGTAGAATCTGGGAGGCAATCGGTTAAAAGGGTGAAAAAAGGGACAAAAGGGAGATGAATTTATTGGCAATAAAAAAGAAAGAACCTGGTGGAGAGAATGGTGCTGTCTCTTTTGGTCAGAACCCATCCAAGACATCAGCAGATTATGGCGTAATATAGGTACTGACGTAAATTCTCTGTAAAAAACAGCTTGGTTATGAAATTGCTTTTGATGTTTCTCAAGTAGCACTTGAAGTACATTTATTCTCCCATAATGGCAGTGATTAGTTTGTTAATGGTAGATTTTTGTAGCAAGTGTTCTTTTGAGCAATAGATATACCTTATGGTACTTAAGTTTCAGATTGAAATAGGAAATTGTTTTGAATAGGTACTTACAGACAGGTATAAGCACACCTGGGACTACAAGAGAAGTTTATTATAGTTTCTTGTACAAAGCCCATAAAATTTGATGAAATTCTTTTTATAACTGCATATTTTAGTCATTTCTGTACCTGTTTATCTTCCGATCTGACTTCAGTTTTGCATGAGAATCATCAACCTAATCTTCAATTTCCATCATGGCTTCAATAGTAATGACAAAATGCATAATATCTGCAGTAGCCTTCAGCCAATAGCCAATATATGCCATTATTGAACAATCCTGGTAGGATTAATGGGGTAGTGGAGATATCTTTCTCTGTCATGCAGAAGGAGAGAATGAACCTTCCTACTGAATGCTGATTGCCTCATTCTCTAGACACCTTGTATATTCCTTCCTCACCATAATTTACCACGATAGGCATCAGGTTGTTTGGGTTGTTTTCATCTCTCCCTTTGTTGTTCAGTTCTTTGCCTGAGTGTTTTATTGAGTGTGTGTGTGTGTTTGTGTGTGTGTGCATGCATGTAAGATTGTGTGAGTGTGTAAAATGAAGTGAATGTACATGCTCGGTGCTTTGAGGGCGGGGAATGTCCATCCTTGTTGCCAGATGCAAAAGGTGAACAACCGCTACGGGCCTGGATCAAGTTTGCTTTGCTGTCTAGAGCAGACATTTGATACATGCTGCAAAACTTTGGTGCTTTCACTTTGTAGTAGGGTTTTTATATCTTTAATAGCAACAAAAGGAAAGGGGATGGAGGGGGGGGGGAGGAGTTGTCTTCCAAGGATGTTATTTCTTATCTCCTTTTTTCATACTGCTCTTTTCAGCATTGTGATGTATAGACAACCAAATTTATGGTCTTTCTTCTGTTCATTGTAAGAATTATTACATTTTTGTTCCATTCACTCAAGTTTACCATGAAAATTTATTGAATATAATAATTCCATGCAGGTCATAATTTGTATTGTTTAGTATTGTACCACAATAAGAATGAGAAAAGAATTGATAGCAATTAGTATTATAGTACATGTACTCTCCGCTTAATCCAGTAGTGTCAGTTAAATGTCCGATTAAGCGGAGCACCTGATTAGCCGGATTAGCCACCACACACTGACCATGCACCTATCTGCACCACATACACAAAATGCACACTATGTCACTACAACCAGAGCTCATTTAAAGTCGCATAGCCTTTGCAGAAACCCCAAATTCTGACATAAATGTTTCAAGAAAAATGACGCACAAACCCAACAGAATTATTATGTTTTACTGGAGCAAAAGATACTGACAATTGATAATCCATGCTGAGGTAGTGCTTGGATTAGAGCACAGACTCATCATTCATGACGTATAATGTGCATCTGACCAGCAATGACGTAAATTGGTGCAACTTGATATCATAATGTTAGCATGCAGTTGTAAAGTTTGATGTCCCCATTAATGGCATTAATCACTTTTTCATGAACATCTCAAAGAAAGGCTAAAGTATCAGAGGAGGCAGCGTATTTCTCATTTTTATTGAGACCTGGCTAGACTTGTGTTGTAATTAGTGTGTCACTGTACATGTAGTTAGGGTAGAGTGTGTACTGCTGGTGAAATGTTTTGTAGAAGGCATGTATAAACGCTTCTACATGTAGTGATATGGCAAATCTATTGATCTTACACTGCCATGCAACATGTTAAAACGTGGTCACACGTGGTCTATTGCCTTTCAGCGCCTCACAATTTCTTCAGAATTTATATTGACACACGATTTCAAAGACTTTCCGTAGGAAAGGATGAGAATAGATGAGGCTTGTCTGAAAACTTTCCACCCTATAACCAAAATGTCTACCTGATTATCCAGAACACTGAACATGCATCAGAACTGTCTATTCACATCGTGTGTCAATGAAGCAGATTTCCTGATTAAGCAGTACCTGATTATGCAGAGACGACTGTAATAGTAGTAGCAGTAGTGTTAGTAGTGGAAATGAAACTTATCCGAGATATTTTGACGAGTAATATGGCATCCATGATTTATGGTCCATATTTGCTGTAGTTTTAAATGTTTGTGCTCATTGTATGAAGTGTCTGATAAATGAAAGTAAGGAATATTTGCTGATTTGAAGAGTATCAATGTCATTTCTGTGGAAAAAATAATACATCTAGAGTTGACATGTTACATTGTCCTTCAGTTGGACAAATCAGCCTTAACTTTTTAAAGGAGAATATGGTATTTTTCTTTACACCCATAAACAACTTGAGTAAAGCTGTGTGATGATTGCAAATGAGGTAGATGGGAATCTTCCCTATTGAAGTCTTTGAAATGAACAAGCCAAATAAATGTGAGAAATTTGACCTTTTTACCTTTTTCTGTACACATGATAACTTATTTTTATGGGGAGGTATTTTGTTGTTGATCTTTAAAAAAGTGAACAAAAACTGAGAAATCTCAGAAAAACTGAGAAATCATGGAACTTGTTCACTCATCAATTGTACATGTACAATCATTAAGTGATAGGGCTGCTACAAAAGCAGTTCTCATATCTATACAGGCATTTATCATGTGTAATACCGTAATCTACTTTTGTGGAATATTTGAAAATAATGCCATTTTTCATAACTATGCATCATTGTCTAAATTTTCTCGATTACTGGTGTCGGATGGAGACAATACTTCACAATAATTCTAGTGTAGATAAATCATGGCTGTTACATCCCTGACCTGTAATGGTACTGTATCATCCTTATTGATATGTGCAACCTTTGCATTTCCCATAGTCATAGTTAATTACATCCTTTTAATCTAGTAAGTAATTACAGTAACGCCTGTATGCATGTATAATACATTATTGATACATGTATGAAATTACAATTCCACAAAATTATGTGCATGAAATTTGGAAGTTACCTACTGTATGGGTGTGATTTCAAACCAGAACAGTAGATATATTTTTTGTTACAGATTGGTGCTAAAGAGGCCCGGCTTAGGCAATAAAAGATAAAATGCCTTGCCTGAGGGTCCAACCACTGGTGCTAGTGGACTTGAACCAGTGACCTCGTGTTTTAGAGTCTGTGGTAAGATCCACTGAGCCACATTCAATGACAACAAAGTGCTCTGGCTTATCCTTCCACCTGAACACAGACCACTGAATGTACATATTCATTGAAAGGCTGATTTCCGAGAAACGGTAGCTGATACTTGAGCACCACCAAATGAATTTCCCCTCTGTGCCTCTTGCGAAATTTCATTTCCATTTCATGTACCTCCTCCTTTTCTACTTTTGACTACATTTTCAGAGCAGGATTATTTGCATGAAATGGTGCTATAGAATAAGTATTTTTGATTAAAATTTAAAAAAAAAAGTTTCTTATGACACTTGTAATGTAAATAACAACATTATAGATGTGATGGTGGTTTCAAAAAAAAAAATTAGTGTACTGCTATTTTCTATTTCACGTACAACAGCATTACAATGTTGCTGTTGTTTGCTGTTAGAATATATCTGACATATTTGACTTGTACGAGGTAGTGCCTTTTCCCCTTTTAAAAGAGCAGTAACCTTACAAGAAGAACGCAGTAATGTTGAACTGCATTTCCGGTTTTCATCAAGCCCTCTCATTATATATGTACATACTGTATATAATCTAGAAGTAGGAGGGTATAATTATATATTTTTAGTACATCGTTGATACGTATAGGCGACATAACGTGTATTTATTTGACAATCACCATGGCGTGTACTTCTGACTTTGTATCATGTCCATTATTAATTTCATTTTATCACAGTGGGCACGTTTTGTTTTTGTAACCGTGTATGTATTATACGTGTGCAAGGAATAAAGTTTTGTGAAGGTATGACCAGATAAAGAGAAAACTTCCAATGAGGCTCTGATTTTTTTTCCTATTTGTGTGTGTGCATGTGTGTGCGTGTGTGTGTGTGCGTGTGTGTGGTTGTTATTTTATTTCCTTGTTTTCACATCTCGTGGCTTATCAGCAATTACGTGATGCGTGTGAAAGAGAATTTTAGCGCTATGGCTACGAGGCCTGGTGACAAACTTTAGAGTAGCAAATGCGAATACGTGACCTGAAGTTGAAGTAAATTGCAAATGCATAAGATTAACCATTACTCGTATACATCTGGGCCCCATTTCATAAAAGAAGTTAGGATGGCAACTCTTGCTGGAATAGCAACTTCCAGTGGCAACAGCCAATCAGGAAGCTGGATTCTTGTCGTTACTATGACAATTGCCATTCCAGCAAGAGTTGCTGTCATATCAACTTTTTATGAAATGGGCCCTGATGTTAAACTTTCGTACGAGATTTTATGGAGATGGTGATAGGTTCATACAGTTGGTTGTTCGAGAGTCCTATTCTTGTTGGTGATTCCGCCCCTAATGTACCCAACCTTTTTAAAGGAGACCTCCAGGTAATTTTCAGATTTATTACGTTTGAACTACTATTACTTAGTTATACTGAGTAGGCCCTACAGTGTTTCAGAATTTATAGTGATTGGGAAGAGGAATAAGAATGTTTTCAAAATCTATAACAAATTGCAATGAAGAAGGATGATGATATGGCAGCCTCACCATAAGAATGCATGAGTGGGTTCTCAAGGAAGCACAACAAAAGAAGAAGGCATGCATAGAATCTACTCATGTGCAGGTGAATCATCAACGTTTGGTTGTTCAATGTAATTTGTTTAAGGTTTTTCAGAGTATTGGTTTCTCTGCTCACGGACTACAATAAATTCCACAAATTACACATGGAGCTGTCGATTTATGTACAACATGATGTAAAATTATGAAAATCGTCTGGAATAGGGCATTTCAGACGATTTTAAACTGTCAGGTCTCTTGTATGTACTTGTAATTTTCCAGTCTGAGTCCTACCAGTCTTATTTATTTCATTGCAGGAGTTCCTTCAAGTTTGCTGTGCACTAAGTTGTATGAAAACAAAATAACCGTATCTGGATTTAGTTTAGCTTTACACAGTGTGTACTTAGTTTTCCAAAAATATGAAAACCTCACAACGGCAAAATGACCGTCTTAGTTATGTGCGACGATTTTTTTAAAGGCTTTCGAGTGGCAGTTGTTATACTTAAACATTACGCATTAGGCCTGCTAATTATACATACTTATTTGCATAATACAGTTTGCATTATTCAGTAATTATACTATGTAATATTTTATACTCGTAGATAGTAATATTACATGTATATGCTACAAACTTGAACATTTACAGAGACATGAAGTATTACGCATTATTGATAGATACATAGACAGGCCTGTAGACGTTTATAATGTAAATAAGGATTTGTATAGCTGTACTTCGCTTGTAAGTTCTCTCCTTTCCTGAATTCGAATCGTACACCCCCTTCACATGCTCCCACATGAACAAAGTTGATGGAAGGTGATTCAGAACCACGGAACCATGACCTGGGGATTGTTACTGGTGTTGCCATGGTAATGCGTGCTACTTAGAGTCAATTCTCTTCGGACAAGCGAAGGAGCCATTTCTTGTTTGTTCGCTTTAGAGAATTTCTCATGCGCTTGGATTTTACGTTCTACGCTTTTAGTTTGTTTGTTTTTTCCCGTTCATATCAATTGCATAATTATCATTGTGAAAAGTGGTTGAAATGAACTCAACGCCAAGTGTCCCCTGACAATAACAGTCCATTATCCTAGATTATCGTCATGTTATTATTCGATATCATTGTGAAGGGGGATTTTATTTTCCCGTTCTGTTTTCTCTTTGATATGTCTATGAAGTCTAAGGAGTGGTTTAGCCCAGCTAAAGAAGGTGTACGTGTCAACACAAAGTACGTTGGCATCGCCTCATATAAGTCGCAATCGAGTTCCTGCTCGAAGATAAGTTTCATTTGACACGTTTGAACTGAATGAATTAACGAACCGATGGTTGGAGTGGGGGATAGGATGTGTGAAATTCCTAGAGAAACTATCTATAGGCTTCGGCAAAACATTTTAATCCTGTAGACAGATCAAGAAGATGTAAATTGGGGTCATTTGAGGGCATAGTCATTTGAGGGCATTTTGTCAATGAAACGAGTGTAAGTGGCCAAAATTGCAGATATACACGGCAAAAAGTCTTGAGCGCCTCGGAGGCTCGTTGTAGTTCTCAGGGGAAAATCAGTTGAAGATATCAAAATCGATCCAGTGTGAGGTTGTGACATCATCATCAGTTCAGCTGCGTTTCTGGTCGCGATTGAAGTTACTGTTAGGTAGAAACTCTGTGAACTTTGAAAACAACTATATTACTTCTTATTTCGTATATTGAATCAGGTCAGGCTAATTTCAGTGGGGACGCTATGACGACAGTAAGTGCTATTAACAGACTATTTTCCCTGAGGAGAGCCATATCGAAATACGAATAAGACGGCCTTTTTATGATACACGTATGTACGCCCTCGAACTTTCGTTCATCTGACGAGAAGATTATATCTCGGGAGAACAAACGGCTTTTACTGAGTTACACAAGTATTAAAGCGAACCTTTAACTTCACTGAGTTACACAATTATGAGCGAACGACGGAATTAGAAGAAAGCTCGACATAATATTTACACAGTTGGGGTAAGTTTCTGTAACCACGTTCATACGTTTCACCATAGAACCCGAGGTGAAAAGTAGGGACTATAGCTCACAATGCGTGCACCATATACACAGTGCAGCTTACATGTAAATTCCCCTCTGAGAGCGGGCATTAAAAAGAAAAAGAAAAAGCTTCGAGCAATACGAATTGTAGGGGTACATAACAGAATAAGATCACGATCTATCTTTTTTTTTTTAAACCCATACATAAACTAGGTGTAATCTTGACATAAAGAAATGAAATCAAGCTGACATAATATGGCGAATCCAGAGGGGGGCGCACCGGGCGCGCGCCTCTCCTTTATTTTTGGCTAAAGCAAAATAAATAAAAGAAAAAAATGAGGAGGGGGCCCTTCAATTTTGCAAAGGCGCCTCCCCTTTACGGAATTCCTGGATCCGCCCCTGTACGTATATATACACTCAACCAAAAAAGTAAGATCTCCCCTAGCATTTTTGGATATATCTCAAAAAGTATTTTACCGATTTTCATAATTCAAACGGGAATGGATAGGGAATTGTATTACTCATAAAATG